>NW_008342282.1:1661424-1698717 GCF_000622305.1 Nannospalax galili | reverse complement strand
GGAAGGAAGGAAGGAGGGAAGGAAGGAAGGAAGGAGGGAAGAAAGGAAGGAAGGAAGGAGGGAAGGAAGGAAGGAGGGAAGGAAGGAAGGAAGGAGGGAAGAAAGGAAGGAAGGAAGGAGGGAAGGAAGGAAGGAGGGAAGGAAGGAAGGAAGGAAGGAGGGAAGGAAGGAAGGAAGGAGGCCATGATTGTTGAAGCTCAGCGTGTTAGGCAAAGGAAAGGGGTAACAAATTCAAATCTGAGGAATCAGCAGTAGACCTGCCTAACGCTTAGTGTTGATAATTCTATATGAATGGTACTTTCATAAGTTTATGAATGATGCTCTCATAAGCTACACTTCTTTTCCCCTCTCATAATCTCCTTTCTAATTTCACTGTCTGTACCCACTCTCACACCTACTTACTCACATACATACTAACATCGAAAGTTAGATCAGCATAAGGACATAAAACAAAAGCTGAGAACATTTATTTTGAGAAATCTTAAATTCTATAAAGATGATTAAGATTGATTGAGATGTTCTGTATGAAATACACAAAAATTTCATTTAAAAGTTCTATAAAAATAATGTAGCAACCCAAGAAGAATCAAATAAAGATAGCAGTGGCTGGCTTGGTTGCCCTGGCAAGTACAAAAATAAAAATTAAAAAATTTGAAAAATATCATGTCATGTGGAAATATTTCTCCACAAAAGGTACAAAAAGTACCTAAAATGAAAAAAAAATGCTCCAATTAAATTATATACAGTACAGTAGGTTCATTGACAGACCCATCTTGAAAAGAAAGCAGGAAACTGAGCTTTGATTTTCAGAATAGCTCTCTGATACCCCCCAGTACGCAAACTTCCTAGAACTTTATGGCAGATCCCAGCATTGTAGAAGCCTAAATGGTCTGTGGAGACAAACCTCTCCTTCCACGTACTTTTGCAATCAGTAATTCAAGAGCTCCTCTGCTGCATTTCAAGAATAGGAAAGTTTGGGAACATGTATGCCAAAGCTCTGGCCTCCTGCATGTTTCGCTGTGAGTACTGTCAACTGCTCACACATCATGAGTCCAAAGATAGCTTATATCTTCGCTTTTATACAAGGGAAAGACAGTGACTTCTACTCCTTCTCACTTAACAGTGGAGTAACACTGGAGCTGCTGTTTTCTTTGATTTGTTTACTTTAGTTTCCAATCATTAACTTGAAAAATTAGACTATACACATGTGAAATTTCTGACCTAGTTCTGAATGAGAACATCAAATAATGTAATAGTAAAATACTATAAATTCAAATACACTGTGTTAATTTATTAGTAATATGAATTCACAAGTCTTAAAACATTTTCAAATCACATAAATGTAAAGTAAATATAAACTACTTAAATATAAATAAAGTCTATGGCAAAGTCAATAAACTCTTTTCACTTAGATGTAAGCCATTATAATTTTTAAATGCAGTTTCTGGTTATAAAAGATGCAATAACCATAGAGAAAGGTTTGGATTTTAGTTTTCTGAAGTAGCACGGATTGAAACCAGACCCTTGCACATGTGAAGCAAGGGCTCAACCACAAAGGCGACTGCATACAGAAAGATTAAGCATGCCTGTAACCCCAGGACTTAGGAAGTGGAGGCACCAGAATCAGGCCATTCCTGGCTGCACAGCAAGTTCAAAACCAGCCTGAGTTATGTAAGACTAACTAAAAAGAAAGTAGAATCAAAATTTTAAAATTGGAAAGTATTACAGAAATAATAAAATATGAATAAATATGAATTACAGAAAGTAAAGATAAGAATATTCATAGTATTTAATAATTCTTTACCAATTTTGTACATGTTCTATGCATTATAAATTTTTAAATATATAAATCTACATATTATAGATGAAGACCATCTATACCATCTGTTTCCAGCCTGTATGATCATTCTGTTATATACTATAACAGAAAAAACCTACAACTAGTTGAAAATTCTTCACTATCTACGAAATACTCTATGATTGCACTTAAATCTTAAGAATCTCTTCTCTGTGTACTTACTAAACATAGAATTTATTTTCAATAGATCTCTTTCCTGGTTTTATTGTCATTTTTCTTTTATTGTTGTTTTGCTTTTTTGTGTTTGTTTTTTCGTATGCCAGTTAGATTTCTATTACTAAAATAACTCACTAAAAGTTTCTGAGTTAAGCTTAAGTACTATTTCATAAGAGTTATGAAAATTAAAGCTGATTGTGATGGTGCACACCTGTAATGCTAGACTCTGTGTCAATGAGGCAAGAGGTTTGTTAAGTTTGAAGCCAATCTGTACTACATAGCATGATTTCATCACTGGAAAAATTCCCTAAACGTGGCATTGCAGACATTGACTTGTTTCCCTTTCCTAATATGTATATCTGGAGAGCAGTCTACAAGAAGTTAATTTATCCAAGTATCTACACTATGTAACAAGGCACATACCATTTTTTCAGAATGCAGTCAGAATTTTTACTCTAGGAGCTTAATATGTGATCAATGATACCACAATGTCTAATTTAGATTTCCTTACTCACTCCAGAGGATAAAATTATTTTTGTGTATTTCTATACTGGAAAAAGCAACTCTGCTCTTCAGAACCTAGAAGACATTATTTGATAGCTACACAGGCTGAGAAATGGCCTTGGGTACACCTTCCTTCGTAAGAAAAGATAGGATGTCTAAGCAAATTAGGATACTGATGATCCAGGGGCCATCAGATGAGTTCTGGTCTACTTTGATCTGTACATCATTATGGGAGAAAAATAATAATAAATTTCTACTTTGTTTAGGTTAATCTTATTTTTACTTTGTGTCTCAGTTGAGCATGGTATCCCTATTTTATTAAATGATATAAAGCATACAACTCACAATATGATTTTATTTGGAACAGGAAAATAATGTAGTCATTAGGATGTTTCATTTAAGAATAATTTCTTTAAAGTTTACTTTTACCTGTCAAATTTTACTTTATTGCACATCCCCTCACTGACTCTATTCTTCCCTAGTAGCTACCCACAAAAATAAGTCCTTTGCTTCCAGTGTTCCTGGCATATGGCTCATTAGGATTTTTTTTTTCATTGTTTTATGTTACTTTTGGGGTTTTTGTCTGTTTTTTGTTTTGTTTTGTTTTTGTTTTGTTTCGTCTTTTTTGAAGCAGGGTCTCCTTGTAGCCCAAGCTGTTCTGGAACTCACTACACAGACCAGGCTGGCTTTGAACTCACAGAGATCTGCCTGCCTCTGCCGCCCAAGTGCTGGGACTACAGGCATGCGCCACGAAGAAAGAACTTGTTTTCTCTTTCAAACATTCTTTGGTTTTTGTTAGATAAAAAGGCTGTGGAACTCTAAATATTCATGTATATATCTTTCGGTTGTTAGAACTGAATGAGTTATAAAATTCTGTATGTGATAAAGTTTTCAGTTGGTATAATCAAACCTCATGAAAATTAAATGCTGACATCGTCAAGTAATCATTGTATCTCTTATACTATTATCCATTCATGCCTTTAATGGGACAATGATCCATAATTTCAAAGTCTTACAATTAAATAGCACACTGGTTCCAGAAACAAGAGATGACCTTAATTGTATTGATGCAGGTAGCCATGTAAAGGACAGAGCTCTTAAAATGGTGGCTAATATTTATGTGACACTTTGAGGCACTGTTAACATATTAGCTAAATTAATTAGCATAATCAACACAGTAAACCTTTGAGATACATACCATTATCATCTGCAGTTTGAAATGCAGAAACTGGAACACAGAGAGGTTATATGTCTATAACATGCTATTAATCTATTATAGTTCTCTGTTAAAAAAGACCTCTGTTAAAACTCTTGTTTTATGTGACACTTTGAGGCACTGTTAACATATTAGCTAAATTAATTAGCATAATCAACACAGTAAACCTTTGAGATACATACCATTATCATCTGCAGTTTGAAATGCAGAAACTGGAACACAGAGAGGTTATATGTCTATAACATGCTATTAATCTATTATAGTTCTCTGTTAAAAAAGACCTCTGTTAAAACTCTTGTATCGTTAATTTCGCTCAAATTGTTGATGCAACTATTACACATGAGAAAACTAAAAATGTATTTCACTTGTCAGATAAGTTTGACTTGATTAGGGGGAACGATGGGGCCCTGTTTCCTAGTACTATATTTAGAATTTTCTGTCCATATCACCATGTAATTTTTTCTTTAATTTTTATGATTTTCACTTTTACTATTTTGTTGAATATTTGAGAATTTCATATAATGTATTTTGATCATATTCAGAACCCTTCCCTGTGGTCAACACAACTTTACCATTTCCCCCAACTTCATTTCCTCTCTTTTTTTATTTCTTTGAGCCTTATCAAGTCCAGTTTGTGTTCCCCCAAATGCTATTTGGCACGGATCTATCCCTAGGCATCTGTTCAACATACCAGGCATCACACTCTTAAAGAAAACTAATTCTCCCTCTCCCAGCAGCTATCAATTGACAGTGGATCCTCAACTAGGACTGTAGCTTCTTGCTCACCTTCCTGATCCATGCATCCCTGTCTGACTTGGGTCTGCATAGGCATTTTACATTCTGTCACAAAAGCTGTGGGTTCATATATGCAGATGTTATGTGGTGGCCAGACAATACCATTTTCTCATATTCATCTATTACCTCTAGCTCTTACAATCTTTCTGCCACCTCTTCCACAATGATTCCTGAGACTTGGGAGGAGAGGGTATGATATAGGTGCTGCATTTAGGACTGAGCACTTTGCAGTTTAATTCTCTGCACACTGACCAGCTGTGAATCTCTGTGTTAATCATTATCTTCTGCAAGAAGAAATTTTTCTGGTGAGATGAGAGATGCACTTACCTATTGTTATAACAATAGGCCATTAGGAGTTGGTTTAATGTGATGTCCATTTACCACAATAATAATAATAGGTTTCCTCCTACAGCCTGTGACCTGTCTAGCCACAAGTTCTTGGTCCTGACAACAGTACCAGGTATGGGTTCAATCTTAATGAGGCAGGCCTTAAAACCAATCAAAAGGTGATTGGTTATTCCCATAATATGCGTGCCACTACTGCACCAGTGGGTATCACTTGCCAATCCAGTAGTTATTGTAGCTTACAAGGTTCACAGATGGGTAAGAATGATGATTACCTTTATCTTTTGGCAACGTGCATAGCATCTTCTAGTAGTAAGCTAGCCAGTAGAGATGAGAGCTTCACGATCAGTACCAGCTTGACTTCTCACTGTTTCTTCTAGGACACACATATGTAGTGTCTTCAGCAAAAGGGCCTTATTGTCTTCTTTTTTTGATGTTAGCATTAAGATTATTCTAGATTCAAAACATGATTTAGATCATTCTCCACCCTTTTTCTGTCTTGTGATGAAGTCAATATTTTGAACCAAGAATTACTTAGCAAAGTGTTTTTAAATTCATATAGCGGATTTTAATAGAAATAAATTAATAAAAGCTTAAATAAATAAGTTTTTTAGTTATTAAAGCTTTTGTAAATAATGGCTACTAAAAATATGCTATAAACAGAAAATATTGACTACAATTTTGTAGAGAACTTGGCGTTTCAACAACTGTTCAATCACTATCTCTTTGCCAGATTATCTGCTCATTAAACAGAATTGCATGTGCACAGATTTCTATCACATTATATATTCATCTGTATTCCTATATGAAGTATCAAACCTTCTTTTCAAAATCAGGTAATAGTTTCCTTTTGACAAATTCAAGATGATAATATAGCGTGATTTAACTAGCCAGAAATATTCTTGGCCACTAATATATCTTTACTGATATTTGGCATCTTGTTTTTTAATTTTTATATTTTTAATATTGCTTTCTTTTAGCCATTGTTTTATCTTCTATGATACATGCACTATTTTACTTTTAATTTTTCTGTATTTTATATCTTCTAAATAGTGTGTAAGTAAAATTTTCATTTCTGTAATTGGAGAAATAAGACTTCCTTTCTGCTTACTCATACTATTAATTAATCAATATGGTATTTGTAGATCAGTTTTTTTCAATAGTATTGTTTTGTAATGTATGTCTTTTGATGCAATTTTTGAAATTTGCATTTATTTTTATAAACCTCAGAAAATTAATTTTTAGTTAATTATAAAACTTCATTGTTGTGTATGGAAGTGTATGTGTGGTAGGCATGAATGTGTGTGAGTACACATGTGTATGCGGGTGTCCATGTACATATGTGTCTGTGGAAACCAGAGGTTGATATCAGGTATCTTTCTTCACCGCTTCCACCTTATATATTATGGTAGAGACTCCCAGTTGAACCCAGCACTCAGCAATTTGGCTCGTCTAGATAGCCAACTTGCTGTAGGACCCTTCTAATTCTGTCTTCTGAGTACTGGGTCTACGGGCAGGCCACCATGCCCACCTGGCATTTACATGGGTACTAGGGAACCTGAACTTTAGTCCTCGCACTTGCATGAGTGCTTTATGCAGCAAGCCATCCCCTCAGCCCAAATTATGATTTTTAATAGGAATTGTATTCCAACTTCATTACCTTTGTCCACAATACTTTGTTATGATCTACTTCAAATATCCTGTTATGGTTAGATATAAAGTATCCTCCCCGAAATGTTCATGTGTTGAATGCATGCTTCTCAGCTAGTGGCCCTACTGAAAAAATTAAATTATGAGAAGGTTGATCTCATCAGTAAATTAATCTATTGACAATTTATAACTGGACAGGCTTTTAGAAAGTAGGGCCTGGTTGGATAAAGTCACAGGAATGTGCCTTTAAAGGGTGCACTACTTCCCTGGGCATAGTCCCACTCTCCCTCCTTCCCTCCCTCTCTCCCCCCATCCCTCATCTTCCCCCTACCTTCCTAGCCACCATAGCCACCATAAAGAGAGCAGTTCTGCTCCACTCTACTGTCTCCACAACAATGCTTTGCCACACCACAGACCCAGGCCAAAAGTCCCCACACTAAAACATGTGAAACAGTGGGCCAAAATAGTTTTCTGAGATATTTTTGTCAGAGTGATGGAAAAAAACTGATTAATACATATGCAAAGAAGAACAATAACATTTACTGATCGATTAAAATATACCAACCACTATTCTAATTACTTTAAACCAATTACCTTACCTAATCCTTGTAATAACTTCTTGAGATAGAAAATATTTGTTTCCATTAATAGATATGACCAACACAGAGAGATTAGGACCTCTGCAACATGTCACACAGCTTAAACTTCGTAGTTCAGACTGCAGATTGTCTATGGGTCCACTCTGCTCTGTCACTGAGCCTTCTGCTCTAGGCACCATGTAACCAGCACCACCAGAGTTTTGCTTCCTTTCACTTGATACTTCATAATTTTTATTTTCTCCATTTTCCTTTACAGGCTTTCTAGGTGACTTTTCTTTGTGGCTTTAGAACCTATGGTTTTCCATAAGCAAGATAAATGAAAAGAAGCTTTATTTTTGTAACTCTGCTTTCTCCCTTTATCTTTCTTATTCCTCCCCCACATTTATCACCCCCCAGCCCCAACACACACACTCTTATTATCTCTAGCATTAGCTAGTGCCAAGACACAAGATTTCTTTTGAGGGGACTTCCATTGAGTTCATTTGGTGACCTCTTCCTCAGATGATATTATGACAGAAATAGGAAGTGGCTGGAGGCTCTCCTTGTTGTCCATACAAACACCTTGTGCTAACACTAAGATTCATAATAATTATATGGTGAATCTGAAGAAATAGAAACCTGTTAATACTAATTATTTGGGGGGGGTTGTTGGTTGGTTGATTGGTTTTGGGTTTTAATGTAATATTTTGTTAATTCTTAGAGTATTTTCATAATGGATAGAATGTATTGTTAATATATTCACCCTTCACACCCCAACTTCCCCAACTCCTTGTCTAATGTTTTTTAATCTTTAAAAGTACAATTAAAGCCAGGTGTGGTGGCGCATGCCTTTAATCCCAGCACTCGGGAGGCAGAGGCAGGAGGATCTCTGTGAGTTTGAGGCCAGCCTGGTCTCCATAGTGATTCCAGGCCAGCTGGGCCTACAGGGAGACCCTGTCTCAGAAAGACCAAAAGGAAAAAAAAAATACAATTAGGTGCTTTACATTTTCTGTAGTGCACGGGTGAAGGTACACTGGGGCTATAGAAGAGTGATAGAAACTTGATGGAAAACTTTTTGGTGCCTGGGAGTGGGAAAGGTCCAACCTGGAGCTCTGATCTCCAACCGTGTCCATATTTCTCTCACAGTGGGCTGAAAGTGGAGCAGACTGGAGGATGGAGAGTGAAGTTTCAGCCTTCTCTGAGTGGATGCATTTCCCACATGTCCCTCCCCTAAGGTCCCAAGTTGGATATGGCAGAGGCTTTGCCTCTGTATTAGTCTTATGCTGGGGAAAGGAAAAGTTTCTACCATCTGCAGTTTCTGCTCTTTGGAGGACTGACTGTGAAGAATGAACTTCCCACCTACTTTCATGGCCAACTAAGGTCTTGACTCCACATGTGGTTCTGGGCATCCAGGCCCTGACATTGTTTTGAGTGTTCAAGACAGGGTCTCCCTGTAGTCCCAGGTAGCCTGAAAGTTAGTATGTGAATCAGGCTGGCCTGGAGATCAGGAAGATCCTCCTGCCTCTGCCTCTGGAAAGCTGTAATTAAAGGCATAGGCTACCACACCTGGCAATTATTTGGTTTATGGTGTGTAATTAGCCTTCTTTTTTCTTCAGATGGATGTGACTGGGCAACGCAATCTAATCAATGGAAATTAATTTTAATCCCCATTACCTTAGTATCATCCCTGGGCTGCCAGGATGAACTGTTTCTGTGAGCAATACCCAAAGTGAGAGTGGGTTTTACAGGTGAGGCTCTCTTACATGGAGAGACTCCAGAGCTGTGTTTTAACCGAGATCTCTTAGTTTTTGAGTTGCTTCTTTTGGCACATTTGTTTCATTTGTATTTATCTCACTCATCATCTCATTGCTGTCAGTGTGCTAGGAATATACCTGCTGTTCTGCAGAACCTCCGAAGAAAATGGTTTGGGAATCTGACCTGCAGCAATTACTAATCACAGAGCTAAGTATCCCCGCTGCATTTCTGATTTGAATCTACAAACGTTTATTTCCTAAAATTCCATAACCAAAAATACGATCCAAGAGAAATGAACAATTACAGAATTCTCTAGTCAATAAAATAGGAATTTGGGAACTGTTAGTGTAAATATCAACTTTTACTTCAATCATCTAGATTGACTAAGCCAGATGTGTGGACTTCTGTGTCTAACTGCCCAAGTTAATGGCTATACATGGTGACATGAGGTATACATTTTCATAAAGGGACACAGACTTTTACAGAACAGGAAAATGAAGAAAAACTAAGGGTGTTTGTTTTATAAAAATAAATGTTGAGCCAAATGTTCATCCTTTATTATTCTCCCATAGGAGTTTTACAAGATGAGAATCTGGCATTTATTAACAGGTCATTTGAGGGTCAGTGGCTGTGGGAACCCAGACTCTTTGTCTGCATTTTATCTTCACCATATGATTTTGGTATGAGTATTTAAGCTTTGTAAAGTATTATATGTCATGAATATTTAATAATTACATTTTAAAAATAACACAAATGAAATCATCTGTCTGTTATGTTACTACATTATCAATAAAGATGCATCTAATTCCTCATTAGGGACTTTAAATTTATTTTTTACTTAAGTATTCATTTAGCTGTGTGTGTGTGTGTGTGTGTGTGTGTGTGTGTGTGTCCATATGCTATGAATGATTTCAACTACTTAAATTCTGTCATTGTCTTTAGTTGAGTATCTTCAGTGCACAAGTATTTCTACATTCCATGTAACAAAGGAAGAATATTTGTTAAAGAGCTACATAAATCTATAATAAAGTGTTCCTTCTAAACCAGGAGGCAAAGCCAAGTTTTCAAGGGTGAAGTAAGGTAGAATAATGAGACTGTTGTTAGAATGACACATCATAAACATTTAGCAAACAACTATTTGAACTTTTACTATGTGGTATGCAACCCAGAGGGCATGATTCCTGACAGCTTTAACAAAAAGTACATCATGTGGGTATGGAGAAAGTCTTCAGGCAACCTAGAAAAGGACACATGATGGGATCCTGATACCAGCACTGTTCTTAGGATGACAGGGTAGCCTCTGACTACTGTTTTTGCTACTTAATGTGCTATTTGGGCCAAGGACCTAAACCTCTCTTGGGCCCAATTACTTCATCATTTAAATGGTCATTGGGATAATGTGTATAACATATGTCTTTAAGCTGGCTACATGGCCCCTTACTCATTGGATCCTCAATCACTCTGACTTCTTTGTTCAAAACCACCAAGCACTTTTTCCTGAGGCCTTTGGAGGGAGTCTTGCTGCTTATAAGAATGCTTTGCAATCCCTATGGATAGATGCTTCTCTGCTGTCAACTTTGGCTGAATATTCCCACTGAGGTCTGCATCTCCTCCCACACCCAGTTCAGGAGAGGCTAAGGAAGCAGGTAGGCAGTACTTTCATCTCCCTTAAGGAGGCTGCCTCTGCCATGCCTTACTTCCAAAGAATGCAGAATTTCCTTAATCAAACAAAACACTGTCACATTTCCAGTACAGGTAGGAAGACTTTGTACAAAATACTTGGATAAATACTACTCGATGTGTTGGAAAAGTAAAGAAATTCCTGAAAACTGAGTAACCATTCTATCAAGAAACATCAAATTAATAATAATTAATTTGGGCTAGAGAGATGGCTCAGTGGTTAAGAGCACTGACGACATTGCAGACATTAAGAGCACATTCCATTGCAGAGGACCCGGGTTCCGTTCCCAGCACCCACATGGTGGCTACGAACCATCCTTAACTCCAGTTCCAGGGGAATCCAAAGCCCTCTTCTGACCTCCGCAGCATTGCACAACAGGGTACACTCACATACATGTAGGCAACATACTCATACACATAAAATAAATATAATAATTAAAATATAAAATATAATAATTAAAAACAATAGAATCGGGGAATCAGGTTAAAGGTATGAAAATCATTGTTTTCTTAGGATGTGGCTCTGAACGGCTGCTTAAGAATAACTTACAGTGGCCAGAAAGGTGTGTTTGAAGAGAAAGTTTTTGATGTTCAGAGAGCCGTGTTGTATCTACACAGCTCAGTTTTGACTCTTCAGTCCTTTCCTCACACATAGTAATACATATTTAAAATATATTGAAATTAAAGACCCATTAAGCTTTTCCTTTGAGTACCTTTAATACTTTGCAAATTCGTGTGACGTTTTAATTTGGTTGGATGTTGTAAAACTTCTGCATCATATGTTACATCTTCCATATTTTGCTTTGATATTGTATTTCCATTCTTTAGACAACCTTGTTGACTGTTATGCTCTCTATAGATTAGGAAACTGAGATAACAACAAATAAAAACATTTATGACATGGGGTTTATATTTTCTCGTTTTCAAAAAGTCAGCATCTGTTAATTACTATGTATTACCAAATGTAAGCATATTCCTCCTTCACTAAATTTTCTCTTATTCACCATTTCAAGGAGCATAGAACAATTATAAAAATGAATAAAAAGAAAAAAAAATACAGGTATTTTGTACATTTAGAACACTTAAAATAGTTTGCTCCCTCATTTTTTTTGGTTGTTTTTGTCATTTTTATCCTAGTATTTAAGCTTAGGAAATATGTATATTTATATATCAAATCATTTTATGAAGGTTTATTTCAATGAACTATTTGAAGCATAAAGTATATATTATGGAAGATTTTAAATCATACTTCTAGAAGCATGTAATAAAAGGTGCTCATCCCTATATATAGTGCAAAAATAGAACAAGATTGAAAAAAATTGTCTGTTCTCACAGATAGTATGATATGATTTGAGCAGTTTTTGGAAACGAGTGGCTTTGATAGAAATAAAATGTTAAAAAGCATTTGTTTCTATATAAAAATGAAAAAGTACCAACTCGTTAAGGTTCCTGCGAGTTTTCATGAGCCTGCCTATGAAAAGCACCTACACAGTGTCTGCCACATCATATGCACTCAGCCCTGGATACATCTGCTTTGCTTCTGAGTGACAAGGACAGTATGTCCACAGTTCCTGAACAAATCATTCAACAGGAGAGCCCCGAATACCACTGCACCTTTCATGTTCCCTTTAGCTTCATTCTCTGCTCATTGAGGACAGCTTGACCCATCTGTTGTTGATTTATTTCTGCACAGAAAATCACTTTCTTCTGGGCCCAGCATCATAATGTTGACGGAGGAGGCAGTAGCCACCATCACATGCTCAGTCCATGCTGTTCAAGTGTAGGCACACACTCTTGCAGCTTCAGGAGAAAGTGGAGGACTGCAATCGCCAGACAGAACCAGTAATTGTAAGCCTATGAGTGGTCAGACCATCAGACCAAGCCAGTTACCATAAATCCATGATTTTGCATAACTAATAGAAAATATTCCCTTCCCTCTGAATTGCTAAGTTTGTGTGATAAAAAAAATCTGTGATCTTCAAAACTTATTCATTCATTATTATTTTATGTGTATAAATGTTTTACTTGCATGTGTATAAGTATACCACATGTACAAGCAATGTCTGCAGATGCCAGAAGATGGAAAGAGAGCCCCTAGAATTGGGTTACAGATGATTTCTAGCTGACATGTTGGTACTAGGACTCAAACCTGGGTCCTCTGCAAGACCAACAAGCGCTTTTATGCACTGAGCCATCTCTCCAGCACCCCCAAATTTATGGTCTTTATGGGCTACTAATATGAAAAAACTTAATTCTGAAACTAAAAGAAATAAAAATGTTGAAAAACATGGATATTTGTTGAAATCTTTTATGTTTCTGAATCTATCTGCTCCTTAAGACCTCAGACAATTCCATCATTTAAATTATGTGAGCCAATCTATGTTTCAAAATAACTCAGTATTCCAACTTTCTGGCATTCATGTCTTTGTGTTAAGTTCTGTTACATTCCTCTCCCCAGTGTGGGCATGCTTCTGGTGATAAGGCTAAACCAGAAGGGATGGAATAGAATTCTGTAATTAGGTCACAGAAAATCATCCATTAGTCTTACCTGCTTTCTCTTTTTATTGGCTTCTGGGCCTGCATGGTTTGAAGAAGCAGGCAGCCATGCTGGTAAGGTCACATATTAAGGAGCAAGGGTTAAGGGTTACCCTCAGCCACCAGCAAGGGAGGAACTGAGACCCTCAGTAACAGTTGTACAAGGAACTGAATACTGCCAACAACTACTGAATGATCTTGCAAATGGATCCTTTGCCACTTAAGCTGTCAGATGAGCCTCCCAACACTTGGTTTGCACCTAGATTGCAGCTTTATTTAGACCCTGACGTGAAAGATCCAGTTAAAGCTGTCCTGTCTTTTAAGCCCCATAAACTCTAAGGTAAATGAAAAATATATGCTCTTTTAAGAAGCTAAGATTGGGACCCAGCTGCCGTACATCGATAGGCAGCAAATTCAATCCTCTGATGTTATATGCAGTCGGATGCCTGTCTCTGGCATCCACGAGATTCCTGACAGTTAGACTATGAAATGCTTTTCCATGGAATAAGGAAAGATCAAACAAGATGAAAAGCATGAAGAAAAGATGAAATTTCAGTCAACACATTCAAGAGCTTGTGACTGCCTGAACAAATGGCAGTGTACATTGTTTTCCAGGGCACCTTTTTCTTCATCATTTCAACCACAAAAGAGATATTTTTTAAGTCTTTTAAATTTAGAAATAGCTTAAATGTACTTAATACTTAACTACTTTTGACTTTCAGGAAAATGTGTAGGTAAGAACTAACAAAAATGAGAAACTTTGCCAGAAAAGTGGAGAAAAATCCCCAGAGTATTAAGAGAACAAGAGAGTGAATAGGAAGAAAACTGAACAGAGTTCAGTGATAGAACATGCAAATTCATATGTGTGGTGTTTTGTTCTTGTTTGTTTCTCCTTCCTCTTCCCCCTCTCCCTCCTCCTCTCCCTCCTCCTCCTCCTCCCCATCCCACTCCCCCTTCTCCTCACAGAACCAGAGAATCACCATCAAAAAGACTGAGAATAACTGCCTGTACTTTGGGTTGTTTTGATGCGAGAAACCTTTATCAAAGCCTGAGTGCAAATGACAAAGTGGTAAAAGCACCTCGTCTGGAGCATGTAGATGAAGCAAATATCTATAAGCAAATCATACGCTGTATTTCAAGTGTTCTAGTCCCATCTACCTCACACTGTATCAGAGAGCTGAGGCCTTCTGCAGGCCTCCCTAGAATGCAAAGTTAGCAAGTACAGGACAAGGGTTGTATCTCTGTCTTTGGATTCCAAGTACGGTTCTTTTAGAAATCAGTAGAGCTATATGCTGAAGACATTGACAGTTGAGAGTATACAAGGAGAGCTGAAGGTGGAGTCAAAGACCTCCCATTACTCTCCAAGCATCACCCATACTCAACTTTGCCATAGCGACCTGCCTCGTTCAGGTAGAGCAACCAACAATGCTTATAACACAGTGCTTGGACAAACCAATGCCTATTCTGACTGGGTTGGGCCCATGGCACACTGATTGTTCATAAAATATTTTCAGTGTCATCCTTGTCTCTGTTCCTACTTGTTTTGGTCAACACCCAAACCTTAAAGCTCAGGTCACTCTGAGTAGTTAGCTGGTCCTTGTCACAAGGCTTGTGTAGTGTAACTCCTACTCTGACACACTCTCTCTTCTGTAGCTGCAGGAATCTTTCACTGTATATCTGGCATTCACAGTCTGCCATTGGTCAAGGGACTTCTTTCCCAAATATCTCAAACAGAGTTATTTTTCTTCCTCAATTCTGCTATGTCTTGAAAAGGAGGTCATTGTTGTTGTTGTTGTTGTTGTTGTTAGCATTGTTTGTTGTTGTTTTTTTAATCTGTTCTCCAACTAGATCATTATTTCCCAAAGTTAAAATCAATTCTCATTCCTGTTGCTCGTAGTTTATTTCTGGATTACCAATACCTTCAAATTAAAGATATAAGCAGCAGGTTCATGGAATTAAATAATTTTACATAAAAAGGGCAGTAAGACTCCATTTATTTCTGTTTTAAAAAATTAGAAAAGAACCTTAAAAGTTACTATATGAAGTCACCGCTGTGTCAAAATAAAGCATGGGTTTTTAGCCTCCTGGGGAAGCTGGGGTCTTCAGGTTGACCGTGAACTGGCAATGACCTCATGTTTCTGAACCTCACTTTCTTCATCTGTAAAATGGAAACAGTGAAACTAGGGGTGGGGGGTAAGGACTAAAATAAGACTGGTTTTTAAAAAATAATTCTTCTAGGTATTTATGCCTAGAAATGTGTCCAGTAAATGCTAGCTTCTCTTCACCAAATGTGTTCACAAAATGTTGGCTTCTCTTCCTTTGCCCATGTTGGTCAGTGCTTATTTACATAACTAAACTAAATACAATTTTTAAAATTCATTTGTGAGGTCCAGACTAGCAAAGCTCATACAGCCGTCTGCTTCTCCTCCATCTGTCTGCCAACTGACATTCTTTGTTGCTAATCTAAGACCAAGCCATATGTTCTCCGTATGGGAGACTCCTTCCTGCCCAGGTGCGGAAGCAGACGCAGTGATCTAATAAGTCTCCTCTGTCTCACTAGGGCAAAGCTTGGGAAAAGTTCCAAACATTGAGAGGTTCTGATGAGACACCACAAGCTTGGGTGACTATGTTGTTCATCAATTTTTTTTTTCCTTACTTTCTTTTTTCCTCCCAAGATCCCCAAACCATGTTTCAATCCTGTCATTACCTGTTTCCTTGTCTCTGTTTAGTCTAGCAGACAGGTCGAGACTCTGAAAAAGATTTCAGCATGGGATGTCTGTGTGGTGTCAAGGACCCTGCAAACGAAAAGGGCACATTAAGAGCTGAAGGGCGGAGTTAAGAAGCTACAAATCGCAAATCCTTAGCCTCCCTACACAAGGAAATAGGGCACACTCTCAAGAAGGATGCTAAAGTTAGAGATACAGAGCCTATAGGTGGTTAGAATTTAAAATGATCCCAGGGGATCCAAAGTACAACGTATGAGCAAAAGTCAAAAAAAAGAGGGAGGGGGAGGAAGGTAGGAAGGAAGGAAAACAAACACAGTGGGAGAACAAAGTGCAGAAAAGAATGTTCAGAAGCCAAAGAAAGTCATACTCAGGGTGAGATAAAAAGGAAGCACTAACTGAGAGATGCGAGTTGCCTGAGAAAGTTCCTTTTCACCTGGGCACAGACAGTACAGATCTCAAACACTGATACGACAATGGCAGATATGAGGGAAACTTCTGAGACACCCCTGCTATTTTGACAATTGCATAAAACAAAAACTGGGCTTTTACATTCTACCCTCTTAATATTATTCTTGAATACTGGCAGGTTTACGCTTAAATAACTCCATGAAGTTAATCAACCACTAAATCCGGAAAAGAGACATACTTATAGCCAAACACATTAATATCACACACAGTTTATATCTGAGACACTACACTGATTGGTCCCTGTTTTATTCAGTTGCTTTTAGCTTAGCCTGCACTGGTATAGCCTACACATTGGCCCCAGTAAAATAGCTAAAAATTTCTGAACCACAATTTCCACATCCACAACATTGCAATTAAATCTCTACCAGCTGATTGTCTCATGGGAGTGTAATCCTAAAGGCATTTTTTTACAAAGTGATTTACCTCTTCTAAGGAATTACTACTAAGAAGTTTATTATCATGCAAAACAAGCATGGGTTTATATATCTAATTGGCTCCCTGTAAAGAGTGTCGGGCCTTGACCGTAACCCATGTGATCTGACTGTAAGTGTGTATGTATCAGAGTTTGGGTCTCCATGTTAACTGGTCATTGTATTATCATTCGTATATTCACCAGATTTCTTCAGGAGGGAGGTAACAACACTGTTAGCTTCTCACCTGAAGACACTACAGATCAACAAGACACAACCCTTCTGCATGTTGCAGCCTGTCCGAGGAAGCTTCCCATCATTATCTGCTGCTCTTTCCACAGTGCATGGGGCTGCATTTTGCTACCACTTCAAAGAACTATATAATTAATGAGAGCATATAATTAATGTTTATGTTACACACAATCTTGATGCTTCCCACAGGTAGCAACAGGCAGTACATGTTCACAAGTTACATTGTACCTAGGAAGACTGACACAAACCTTTATATGACTAACTTTCACAGCTCCAAAAAGACAATTCAACTGAGATGTCTGTAGCATGTTTAGTGACTTACGCCTCTGAATTTATCTGCGGCTATGTTCTTTAAGGAAAGCATTCATATATCTGTCCATGGATGTTATAATAAAAATTCCTTCTGCATTAAGTAGGGAGCTCAGTGTATTTACCATGTACCTGAACTTGCTTAGTTCTAGCTAGCAGTTCTCTACAAGGATAAAGAAATGAGAGACTTAATATTATATTAAAATACTTTATTCCTTTCCCAAATTAGCTCTCCTTCTGGAAGATAATGCTGGATAGTTATCCATGTAATACTTTCATTATAACAGAATGGCAGGAATTGCATTAGCCTCAAATATGAACTAGAAAGGTCATTTTCCTGAGAGTGGAATTCATCAAGGAGACTGAAGAAACACGGGGATAGCCTCACAAAGAAGGCCACTTTTTGCCTCTAACTGAATTTTTTTTGATTGCCCCCAAAATGTAATTCTTTATAAATATATACTGTTTTAATTACCTGGAAGCATAATTTAAGTTTAAAATAGATCCTACTAAAAAAGACATGAGGCATTTTGATCTAACTGAATCACACTGGGTCATCAAGAAGACCTGAATATTTAACATGGAGCTAAAAGGGTTCTCCATCATGTATGATATCCAACCATTTATATTCCCCAAAATAGCTTCTTTTTTCCAGGCATGAAAGTACTACTGAGTAGGGATGTCCCAGCTTCTAAGGTTCTAAATTTACCTCCAAATTCATGGGTTCTACATTGAAGATCAGTTTTAAACTTTGGAAGGCCACCTCTTTATGTCTAACATGGAATTTATGAGTACCAGAATTTTTTAAAATATTTTATTTATGAGCTGGAGAGATGACTCTCCAGCAGTTAAGAACACTGGATGTTCTTGAGGAAGACGCAGGTTTGAATCCCAACACCCACATGGCAGCTACCAACTGTCCGTAACTCCAGTTCCAGGGGATCCAATAGCCTCTTCTGTTCTCCATAGACACGTGCAGGAATAACACTCATACACATAAAATAAAAATAAATAAAATTTAAAAAATATATATATTTTTTAATTTTATGAGTGTATTGCCTGCACACCTGTCTTGCAATACCTGTGGAGGTCAGAAGAGGACATTGGAAACCCTGGGACTGGAGTTACTGACAGTTGTTGGTGGCTATGTGGGTGCTAGGAACAGAACCTAGGTTCTCTGCAAGAGCAGCCAGTGCTCTTAACTGCTGAGTCATCTCCCCAGTCCTGAGTAATAGAATTCTTTTAAGTATGTCTTGTTTTCTAAATAAAAGCATATCTTTATTTTTTCTAGTGAATAAAAAACATGATAAATATATAGTTGAGTCTATTTCTGCACATGATTAAGGAGTTCTGCAAAAGTGTGTCTTGTAGCACTTTCATGGGGATCTTATTAACTAATTATCAGAAGCATGAGTCATTTTGAATGTTATAAGGCTTTTCTTAGCCATTGGTAAAGTTTAGTTATAGTTTAAATAACTTTATGATTTATAAATATTTGACAAATTATCCACTCTTGTCTCTACATGTCTAACTTGCAAATATTCCCTCAGTTCTAAATTCTGTTGAACCTCCTTGGTTTCATGACCTGAGGAAGTAATTCAACTTCCTTCACTCTTGTTTCTCCAGTTCCAGAATGAAAGGACAGTTCTCACCCTAGCCAACACGCAGGGATTTGGAATAACTTACATGAAAACGTGTGAGGAGTGATTTGTCAATGTTAGAATTCCATTGTTCTCTTTTAATTTTTCACTTCCTTTCTTTTAAAATCAGAACCCACCCAGTCAATTTCCAAACCCACTACATTTTAATAAGACAAACTATGAGACATACAACCTTCCTGCTCTCATGCCCTCAGGTCAGAGGAAAACCCTTTTCTGCAGTTAATTGGGTAAAGAAATAAAAGGAATCTGTAGGCAGTTTCTGCTGTATACAGGATATCTCGGTTATGCCCCACCGTTTCCAGCCTGTGTGCAATCCCTGTACTATCAAAGATGAGCCAGAGTCCAAGTCAGGGGTAAATGATGGGGAAAAGAAATGATACCTATGGAGTTTTTACATGTACCCCCTTCTCAGTCATCATCCAATCTCAAAGGTTGACTCAGACTTATGGGAACATTCTAGAAATTTCCAATGTGAACAAACATTCCCAGAAAAACTGCATCTTAAAACTGAGCATTCTACAAAAGCTGATCAACTGATTAGAACTTCAGTGATTATAGAGAGCTTGGAATGTTGTAGGTCCAGAATCTAATTACCATCTATTTTGAGTCATCTTTAGGCCCCTAAATAGCCACCCCTTGCCCACTTTCTTTCTTACTTAATATCCCATGACTAATATATAAAAATCTTTTGGAATGTATTAACTTGGCAGTTAGCTTCCAACAACCAAAAGGCTGAGTGCCATCAGATAGCGTCTGAGGCCTATAGCTGAGATTTCTCTTTTGCGGTATCTGCCTACTTAATGTTTCCACCAAAGTATTTGAAAAGTATCTTGATTTATAACCTTTCTTTTACTGTTATGATAAAAACTTCATGAAACTGTTACCACATTGGAACATGGAACTTGGGGTAATCTAAATCTGTGTTCCCGGGCCATGGTCAATCATATTTGATCCCAGAATAAGCCATCTCTTATCTTATTTGAGGTTAGAGTTATACTTTTATATTGACACCAGCATACTTCCCAGGAGAAAATTCTGTCATATTTGTTTGTGACTCTGTCTATACATAATAGCATTTGGGCCACACCAACAAAGTGGAGTCAGCTACCTACATTCCAAAGTTTCATTAGAAAACTGTTTGGTTACAGCCTCAAAATCAGCAGAGGAAGTCATATTTAAACCTCCATACAAGTCTTAACAACTCCATGTTTACCTGAAATACTATGCTATGATGTAAATTAGAGCAACGTGGGGAATGCAAAGAGATACCACAAGATTGGATGGAAAAAGCAAATTAATTGCAACCTGAGTCTTGAAAATGAAGTGAATTTAAAGAAGAGAAGTAGACTGTTTTGTTGGAAACAAACAATAGAAGAAAATTTGCATGACCTTCAAAATTTTGGGCATTACGTTCTAAATTTTTCAAATCAAGCCTACATATTCTTTGGTAGTGATATGCTACCCTCTCCCCATTAGGATTACGGTCATTTGGGGGATCTCAGTGAAGCTGAGAAACAGAGGAAGAGAAGACGGGAGAAACTTTACATAGGACCTCATTGTCAGAATAAGGAGAGACAGAAAAAGAGTTAACATGAATGAAGTGGGTAAGTAAGATGGGATGGGGGAAAAACAGCTAAGTGGTATTGATGTGATCTAAAACAGACAAAAATCAATATCAACACTAAAACATTTGTGAACTGGCAGAGATTGGTACAAACATGCTATGTATCACATACAGGAAAACAGAATCTTCTAAAAAAAATCTTCTTTGGGGGTTCAGAAGCTGGTTGGTGATGAGGGGTCCTATTTGAAGGGCAGGGTAGAAGGGCTTAACAGAAATCTGAGAGCAAGTTCAGGATGTTTGTGAGTCAGGTGCTCAGAATGTAAAGAGTGGCACACTTTATGGAATAGCAATGCAGGAAATTTGAAAAGCCGACTAAGTGCCCATAAATATATGTATATCAAAATAGATGTTGAAAACTTAGGATGCTCCCACACATTTTAAAAATGCTTTATACAAAAGGAACAGTAAGCATCCTGAAAGAGCTAAGTAGAAGAGTGCAAACATACTAACCATTAAGCCAATAATAGCATCTGGCATTGCTGGTTGTCCTGAAATGCCTTGATATATTTCAGTAGTTAATAGAAGGACATTACCATGTGATAACTGATGGTTTTATACCACTGTCTGACTGGCCTACAAGTTGCTGAAACAGCAAATCATTTTACAAGTACTCTAAGAAGCAAATACTAGAAGAATACTTTTCTGCATTGAGATTTTAAGAGTAGATACAGACTACCTTGAGTACCCCTGGTGCGTGACAAAACTTCCCATCAAGAGGGCTGTAACTGAAATGGCATTGGGGCCATTATACATTAGAGAATGTGATGGGGAAGCCAAGTATGTTAACAAAGAGCAGGGAAAAGGCGACAGTGTAACCTTAGTCCAGTCACAGAAGTGACAGAAAAACAGCATGTTAAGTATGACAATTCTGTTTTCTGTAATTCATTTCATTTGTGTATTTTTAAGGGTTAATATTTAATAGTCGGCATATTAGTCAAACTATTATAGTAATAGACAGTCATTGAGAACTTTTCTATAAGATTACTAATGTTAATAAAATACTTAATTGGAGATGGTAGATGTCTGTTTGCCAAGCTACACTGCCATTATTTTGTAAATAAATTTTTATTGTCTTTATGAAAAGAGTAAGAATCATGTTGAACAAATAAATACAACCTAGTATATTTTACAAATTTAAATGGGATTATAATAGTGATACAAAACCCACCACAGAAATCAGCTGAAGGACCATTAAAAATAAAAGGCAAGAAATCACAGAACAAGGTGGAAGGATGTTTTTTAAAATACTTGATCCTACAAAAAAAAACAACAACATTGTTTTTAAAGTGCTGATGGTAATATAATAGGAGCTACTACTGGTTTCATTAATCCAAATTTGCTGTGCTTAAAACAAAATCTACAATTTATGTGGTTGCTGTTATGTCATATGTGTACATACGTGCATCTTTGCCTGTCATGTTCTCATTGGTCAACCCCAGTCTGCATGAAAGCAGTTATCACATGAGGGAACTAAACTCAGGGAGGTTCCCTAGCCTATCTTCATGCAATCAAGGTAAAGTTTCATCCTGATTAGTATCAACAGGAAGCTTGAGCTTTTTCTATCATTCTGTAGGCAAGTGTAGATAAGATTGCCTTTGGGGTTCTATTAAACTACTTAGCTCATAAAACAAGGAAAGAGGAAACAAGAATTATTTATGGTTCATTCTAACTATAAAGATAACTAATTTTAAGCAGAGAGAAAGACAGCCTCCATAAGAAGAGAGCAGCTTGGGGTAACTGCTACTTCTGCATATTTGACCTTGAGCCCCAGGTGTTACCACCTCCACCTCAGAACCATCAGGACGACCTTGCCCTTCCTTGAACCTCAAGTCCCAGTGATACTAGGAGATCAAGGGCAAAATCCCGACCCTGTCATTTTGCAGTTGTGCTGCTGAGAATATATCATTTCATATCTCCAAATTTCAGCATTTATCAGATAGCAGGGAAACTGGTACAGCCTCACGGGGTCATCATGATTAGGAACATGTAGGAGATGTGAAAAATGAAGAGGTGGTTGGAGCTTCTGTCATTCTTCCTAAATCGCCACTCTTGTGTGACTGAGACCAGGGGTCTCAGATAGGGCCTTAGCTGTGTGAGGTATCCTCTACTAGACCTCAGTCAGGAAGAAAGGGGGGAAGGGCTTAAACATAAGTGAGACTCACTCATACACTGGTAAATGGGGACAAACTGTTCGGCTTCATCCAGTCTCCTTGTATCACTGGAGATGAAACTGCTTGCAGTTTGAGCTATGTGCTTGGTGCTGAGCATTAGCTGTGTGGTAAGTGGGCTTCTCAGGCAATCATCTGTGACTAATTTGTTTCTGAGCAAAGTTTTGACCAACACCCCTTCCACACCTACAGATTTCTGCTATCTCAGCAAATCTGTCATTCAACTAGTCACTCCTTAGAACTTTAATTTCTAAATAATATAATCCTAACTAGTGCACGGAGCATCTGTTTTGTGTATAAAACCATGTTATCCTGCAACTAAGAGAATTATCTGTATTTCTTCTCAAACATGAATAGTGACATTATTTCCAAATCAAAGTGTTCAAATTAATCTATCAGGTGATATTTTTCACTAGCACTACAGGAAAAAACAAAGAAATTTGGAATTCCTGTACTCACATATACTTCACAACTTCCCTGAACTCATCATTATCAAGACAGCAAATTAAGAGCTATTTTAAGTACTGAAACATGGTCTACTTTAGCCTATGGATTCTCTGTTTACTTAGAATGCTATAAGTCTTAGTGCTCACCTCACAATTCAGGCTATTTTAAAAGAAAAGCTATTTTAAAAGGAGTTTTATAACTACAAAGCGGACTGATGAAACAAGAGTTCTGGCAACATAGAAAACCCATGTCATATTTAAAAGAGATGATGGCTACTTGTCACAGCCATAGCTAATGACCCTCATGAATCTCAGGTCAAATACCATTATCAAATTGAAATGAATTGCTGGCCTTACGTCTGTCTTCTTGATTGGCTCATGAGAAAACTCCCAGATCTTAAGTTGTGTTTTGCTCAGTTATAAGGGAGAAGAGAATTATAAGGGACCATTCTATTTAGCTGACTTTTGCAAAAGTTGCTTTAAGCCTTTCCCATTTTAAAAACATTTAGAAATTGTAGACCAATAAAGCAAAACATTAAGTACTTGCAACAAACCCTGTCCCATTTCCTGAGCAGTTGTTCTGAAAAGAGAAATGTGTGCTAAAGTTTAGGGAAAGATAAAACATGTATTAGGAGCTTGGGGTGTAGCTCAGGGTTAGAAAAAGTGCGGTGCATGAGGACCTGGATTCAATAACAACAAAACCCCTGAAGATGTATTGGCATGTAGAAGTTTGCTTCGATTAAGAAAAATTGATCCTGAATCACAGAAGAAAAATTTCAAGATAGGTTTTTTGAAATGATACCGAAATATGCTTTCAGGTAAGGATGTGGGGATCGCTAAAAAAAAAATTGCTGAAAACTATTTCTTGGTATGGTTTAAGACAAGTTAACTATATGACTTCCTGAAATTCCTTCGGAGTCTGGAGTCTTTGAAATTCAGCCTGGAAGCTTTCAACCCATGTCATTGTTTTCCTTCATTGATTCATTTGAAAAATATTTGCTGAGTATCTACTGCATTGTCTGTCCTGTGAAAAGTGCTGCGCCATGTGATAATGACTGGGCCAAGGTCCCTGGAAGTAGATGGAGGCCCCTGACAGGGAATAGGTTTGCCTCAGCCTAGGGTAGGGTGGCGCAGTGATCAGTGCACTTATCTCCACTGACATTAACTACTCTGTTCTGCAGTTTCCTCCCTCCAGCCTTTCCTCCCTTTCCTCTAGCCCCACCCTCAGACCTGCACTATCTCACATTGTGCTTCCTATCTCTCACACTTTTCACTACTCTAGCCCACTGTGCAAATCTATGATAGAAGTACATTTAATCTTATTAAGTGTATTTTTAAAAAATTTTCTTTTTATTTTATGTGTATGAGTGTGTTGCCTGCATGAGTGAAGTGTGCCCATGTGGTGCAGTGCCAGCGGAAGAGGGTGTGGGATCTCCTGGAGCTGGAGTAACAGTAGGTTGTTAACTGCCATTTGGGTGCTGGAAATTGAACCCCAGTCTTCTGCAAGAACAGCCAGTGCTCTTACCCACTGAATTATCTCTCCAACCCCACATTCTTAAAGTTTTTTTTAATTATGTGTATATGTGTGTTTGTATGTGGATATTTGCACTCAGATGCCCATGTCCATGGAGCTCGCAGGGTCTGATCCTCCAGAACTGGAGTTAGAAAAAGTTGTGGTCCACTTGGTGTGAGTGCTGGGAGCCTAACTCTAGTCTTCTGCAAGAGCAGTGCCCATCCTTAACTATCCATCTCTCCACTCCCCTTAAATGCATTTTTAACAAATATTTCATTCATAGCCATTCTATTGAAATAGGAATGTATTTGAAATTGTTTAATAATAAAAATTAATGATTCAATTCTGAATATAGAAAACAAAGCAAAATAAAAAGATGATGTTTGGTCCAGAAATGGGAGAAAATTGGTAAGAGATTTAATTCTCGGGACTCCTAAGTCACAGACATATAAACTATTTTTTTAAACCCAGCCCCTTATCTATCCCTCTTTTCTGTGGTTGCTGTGACAAATAATTGTCAAAAATCACTTAAAAGGGGGAAAGCTCTATTTGGGCTAATAGTTTCAGAGCTTTTTAGTCCATGTTCTTTTAGCCTTGTCGCTTTGAGCCTGAGGTAAGGCAAAACATTATGATGGTGTGTGCTGGATAGCATCAGCTGTTAACTTGAGACACTTAGGGGAAGGAACCTTGGTTGAGGAACTGCTTACATTGATTGGCTATGAGCGTTATCTGTGGGGCATTTTCTTGATTATTGAGTAATGTGGGAGGACCCAGCCCACTATGGGCAGTGCCACCCCTGGGCAGGTGGTCCTGTGTTGTATAAGAAATGAGGCTGAACACAGGCCAGGGGAGCAAGCCAGTTAAGCAACATATCTCATGGTCTGCCCTTCAGCTCCTGCCTCCAGGTTCCTTCCCTTAGTTCCTGCTTTGTCTTCCCTCAGTGATGAACTGTGACCTGGAAGATGTGAGATAAAATAAAACCTTTCCTCCCAAAGTTGCTTTCCTGAGTGTTTAATCACAGAAGTTGAAAGTAACTAAGGCGTGGTGGGAACAGATGATAACAGCCAGGAAGAGGAAGTGGGGACAGGCTAGAGATAGCCTCAAGGCACGACTCCTGTTATGTACTTCCCCCAGGTAGGCCAGACCAACTAAAATTTCTAACACCTGCAAAAAATCATACCACCATCAGAAAATACCAAGGTAGGGCCACTTAATAGTCAAACCACAATATCCCAGGGATTGCCAAATTTGGGGCTCCATAGATCACCTGCCTAAACATTCAAATTGCTCCTCTGCATCATCCTCTATCAATATCAAATTGTTAACATTGTATAGATTTGTTTCGGCTTAGTATTTTACTTCTTTGGGAAATCTTACAACCTTCGATGGTTTAAGTTAAAGCTCTCTCAGAGGAAACAAAGTGTATGAAGCAATAAGAAAGGGTGTTGTTGAAATTCTGTTCACCCCTTGCCTATTCCACTAGCACCCAATCCAAGCTACACAGAGACATAGGCTAGGTCTATACCATCTGAATGACAAGTTAAAATATGGTCAAACATCTGGATGCTTTCAAGTATCCAAGTGTTTGGCATTATGTAGACAAATACATGGATGGCAGCCAAATTGTTAAAATCCTGGAGAAGGTTTATGAAGACGCTTTCTCACTACCCAAAGTATTCCACAGAGGACAAAATATCCTTACCCCAGTTTTCCTATGGAGACTAAGGAAAAAGTGATTTGGAGAAAAGATAAAGGAGGCCTGTCTTCCTGTGTAGTGTCAGATACTGACCCAGAATGAATGCTGTTGGCTAGTCCAAGAGGTAAAATTATCTGCTTCCAAATTTCAGCGTCTGGCATTTCTCCATTGTTGCTGACCTCACAGTGCTCTATTCCCTGATCAGCATGGCTTTCCTCCCATGGTGTTCTCAATGAAGGCAAGTGTGTGTAGGGCAGGGTCCGCAAACTTAGGTTTCTTGAAAGCAATACAAATACATAGTTGTATTTCATTCACATTAATTTTTACATTTTCTACATTTGGATAAAATTAACACTATTGGCAGAAAAGAAGGGAAAAAACTCTGAAAAGCCCACATAGACTTTTAACACCCCATTTATCTTACTTTGTTAGACTGGGGCATGCACCAGCCAAGAACTGGAAATTTGATTAGTTGGTCCCATGCATTAGCTTTCTCATGGGTATGGCATTTTAAAATATTTTCCAGATATACAAAGCCACATTGGCTTTTTCAGGTCTGTATAGAGTTAAGAAAAAAAAAAAAAAAATCTCATGAAATAGCTGTACTTTTTCAAAAAATATATTTTCTCTTGGGGATATTACACTGATAAATAATAATCTCAAAGAGAACTATGCAAGCTGAACTTTGATTTGTGGCAACTTTTCAGCTCGGGGCATTTTTCTCCTAATCCTCTAGATTTATCAGGATCTAGCAAACTTTTTCAGTGGCAATTTGATAATAATTTCCAATTTTATATAATACTCTGGAGTCTTCGGAAAATCCTTCTGATGGACATGAATCCAATTGGAGTCATTTTGAAATGGATAGTCAATTTATTGGATTAGTTGATAGGGTGATGAAAATCTCTTCTAATCAGATGGATATCTTCAGTGAATCAAAAAAAGTCTTTTCCATTCATCTCTAACTCATTAAAGCCTTTGTAAATCTCATGGAATGACTTAATGGTACATTTTATGTCCCTTTCTTCTTTTGTGATTTTTAAACAGCTTAGCAAATTGTTCCTAGAGAAGCAAAGGCTTCAATTCAGAAGCTAACACAACCCCCCCTTGCTCATAAGGAGCTGGCCAACCAAGCTGAAATCAGGAGGACACCAAAACTAATCTATTGTAGATTCTCTGAGACCAGAAAAATAACTTGTAATTCACAAGGGCATTTGGTCCTGGAGGTTTCACCTGAGATTTCCATCTTTTCTCTCATCTCCACATTAAGCAAAAAGAATAGAAGCGTGGCCTGAGGCAAAGCAAGGCCTATTCCTCTAAACTCTTGACTAGTGTCACAGTTGGTGAAAGCAGCTGATTTAACAGAGTGACTTACTGCAGATATAGTCACCTGAGATTTGTTCAAAGCTTTGCAGCAGTGTCACTGGGCAGTTAAAGGTGTAGGAGCATTTTTTATATACCCTTCTTTAGCCTATATTCATTAGCTGAATGGTTGTACAGAAGCAAGTGTTAGCACTCATAAAAAACAATGCCCATTTTCATTCTGCTGGTATGCAGATGAGCATATTAATATCTGTACGTATTACCTCCAGTGGGAGTCTAAAATGTATCTATTCTGTCTCTGAGGAAGCCCAGTCATGGCTTTGGGCACTGAACTCAACAACCTCCGTATTCTGAACTGTCTGCCTTCATTTCACTTGGGAACAGGAAGATAAAGGGAAAGGAAATTGTTTTTCTGGCTATCAGGCCACTTCCCATGGCACGTGGGTCACCAACAATGCTGCAGTCCTCTGTCTGACCTGTTAGTACCTCAACCAGTTCATGCTCAATGACAAAGTCACCAAATATCAGAGGACTTCGGCTGCCTATTTTTAATCTTGAAAGGTGTACAGCTATTCTCTTATAAATCAAAAACATCCATCAATCATATGACAATTTGAACATATGCCACTCTAAAATGTGCAAGATTTTAAGCTAGCTCCTTTTAAGTAAGTATAAGATTACTTTTTGTCATTTGCATTTCAGAAAATAAACCCGATCATGCCAAAAAGCACAGGTTTCAAATTTGCAAATGCCTATAAACTTGGCTGAGTGAATTTTTATAAGAAAATCACAAATTTATATGACTCATAAATATTATTTCTCTCCATCTGCACAACCCAAACCATTATATTCTCTTAAAAGCAGTTTATCATACCATTCACATTTTTAAATATAAGTTTTAAAATTGAGTTTAAAATTTTTTTTTCTTGGGTCACATGTCTCACATCTTGGTTGAAAAAAGTTGCATGAACTTTAGCTGAGGAGCTTTACATAGTCTCCTCCTCTCAAATGCACTCTCTGCAGGGAATAATTTCCTGTGGGAAGTAACTGTAGGAGTATCTCTGCTGCTCTAAAGAAAAGTAAGAACAGCTGCAGGATTTTAAAAAATAACCTATATAGAAAAATGTCAAACTAGGGGCATATCTACCTTTCCTCTGACTAAACACAGCCATCGTTCTTTAAGTACTTACTAAAAGAGAATTGGTTAAACAAGATGATGGCTCAAAACCAAGCTAGTACTGAAGAGAAATGCAGTATCATTCCTCTCAGCATTATAGAAAACACTGTTTAATGCCATTTGCTATGCCTGCTTTAAAATTAATAACCAATGTATTCTCTTTCTCTCTCTCTCTCTCTCTCTCTCTCTCTCTCTCTCATCACATACTAAAGCAGCACTACCCTCTGAGTTTACTATATATGCCAAAATTTAAAAGAAGATGCTTGTCTGACTGTGGTGAATGTAACAAATAGAATATGTATGCATACATTTGAATTTATATGCAATTTGAATCTATGTGTGTATGTATACATATATAATATTATGATTATTTTACAGTTAAAAATACATGACATTGATCTTATTATACACACATATAATTTCTAAAATCCAATATAATGAAGTGTTATCATTTTGTAGTTATTCAGACTACAATTCAAAAAGTAATATATACAATATATACACAAAATACTTCCAAACATGTTACGAGCATGACAGCAGTATTTGTTTAGGCAAGAGTTGCTCTGTGCTTGGTAAATTGTCAAATAACACCTAAATTACACCACTGGGAAATCCTACACTGCAGTTGGAACTGTGAGTGCTCTATTAAGAGAACGTCTGTTAATAATCTGATGCATGAGCTCACTGGCAAATGTATAGATTCATTGTAATGCATATTTTTTCAATAATCACCCAGTAATTATTTAAAAAACTTTGAAATCAGGCCACATAGCTGGCTATAAGTGTAAAAGTTAAGCACAAATGGAGATGAAGTCATTAAGGATAACTTTTTATATTCTTTTGGGTCCTTTCAGTTGGGATTGTGTTTATGTTGTCATTGCCCTAAGAAAGATGAAACATCAGTGGTTCTAAATATTATGCTAGACATTAAACAGTGCTGTTAGAATCAAGGTAAAATTTCAAAGTGTATGATATACTACAATGCTAATAATTTCTCTCAATGGAAGCATAGTAATAGTGGGAAAATATCAATACAATGAAATGGCAAGATTCAAAGTTTTACGGATGAATTTTTTAAAGCAAAAACTGGGAAAAAAATATCCTAGGAAATCATTTGAAAAGCAATGTGTTTTCACAATTTAGCTCTTGGGTTCTTGTTATATGTACACACTTAACAACATCTTTAACACCAAGAAACAAAGTGATGTCATTTGTTTCTTTTTAAAAATTCACTACATTTATTGTTTAAGTGTGTGTAGGCGTGTGTGATGAGGGTACACAAATGTCATGGATGTCATAGGACAACTTGCAGGACTTGGTTCTCTCCTTCTACCATGCTTGTCCTAGAGATTGAACTCAGGTGATCAGGCTTAGAGGTAAATGCCTTTACCCACTGAACCTTTTCATCAGTCCCATTTGTTGCTTTTTGAAAATGAACCACAAAAGATTATTTAATACATAAAGACATGATATAATAATTAACTATTGAAGGATATGTTGTAATATAAACTGGAAATGAATGAAGGGGTATATGAAAATAAAGAAAAAGATGGAGAAACAATGGATACAAAGTTTAAATGTGAAGACTATATTTAACCAAAAAGAACAGCAATTATCCAGTTGAGCATTACGGATAGTTTCACATTACATTAAAGGAGAGGTCAAATTTTGTCTCATTTTATTTATTCACAATGTTGAGGATACTGGAGATTAATCAAATCTTGTGGTTTTGGAGTTTCTTAGATATGATGTCTGTGCACACAAAATTCACTATGAGCCCAACAGCAAAAAATGTTCTATTGGTCTTCTCAGAATCCAAGTTAAATACAATCAGAAAATTAGCCCAAAGACAGCGATCAACCCTCTGTTACAATGTAGGAACAATTCATCACCTTTCTGTGTTCTATATAGTGCTTAGTGCTGGGTAGGCAGAAGATTACAAGTATCTTTGGATTTCCTCTGTTCACATCGAAGAAGACATGGAGAAAAATCCTAAATACAAACTACGTAAATATGTCACAGTACAATCAAATGTGGTTCAGTTGGTAGGGTGCTTTCCCAGTATGCACAGTCTTGGGTTCCATCCCCAGCATCACATATATTGCCTGTAGTGCCACTTTCTGGTACTCCCAGCACTCAGAAGGTAGAAGCAGGAAGATCATAACTTTAAGGTGATCCTGCTACATTAGCCCACATTGACAGTTCACCTGTCCAAAAAAATTTCACAATAGAATAAGTTTAATGAAAAAAAAAAAATCAACAGAAAAGCAAATACCCAGTTGGAAAAAATTGTAAAAATATTAATCTAAGGTATCTAGAAAGCTCTTTAACCTAAAGAAATATGTATTTGAATGTTTCAAAACTTTTTAAAAGATTTAATTTTTAAAAATCTATGTGTATGTCTGCATTGGGGTATGTGTATATGAGTTCAGGAACCCACAGAGATCAGAAGGGAACATCCAATCCCTTGGAACTGGAGTTACAGGCAGTTGTGAGCTCCCTAACATAGGTGTTAGGAGCCAAATTTGGTTCCTCTGCAAGAGTAGTAGTACATTCTCTATACTGCCAAGCCATCTCTTCAGTCCCTATGTGAATGAATGAGTGGTATTAAAATTCTAAACTTAAATTTAAAATTTTGTAATGCAGAATTTACTCAATTAAAGCAGTACTTATAACAGATTATATTCATATAAAATATAATATCTTTCATTCACAGAAAAATTGGACAAAGTAAAGAAAGATTTAGAAAGTAAAAGAAAAACCAGGAGTGGTAACACAGCACCCACTAATCTCAGCACTCAAGAGGCAGAGGCAGGCAGGTCTCTGTGAGACTGAGGCCGGTGTAGTCGATATAGTGAGTTCCAGGTCAGCTGGGGATACAGGGAAAATACAGGATCTCTAAAAATGAAGAGAGAGAGAAGGGGAGAGAGAAGGGGGGAGAGAGAGAGAGAGAGAGAGAGAGAGAGAGAAATTAGTTCTATATAGTTTACTGAATAAAATAATTCAAAGAGGCATTGTGTTCTTTTCTGTCGGGAGTGGAGGTTTTTTGCTTTGAAATTCTCATAACTGGTACTGTAGAGATGTGGTTAAGAGTACTCACTGCTCTTTCAGAGGAACCAGGTTTGGAACGTAGCACCCACAGGGAGGCAAACACTCATCTTTAACTCCAGTTCCAGGGGATGCTATGTCCTCTTCTGGCTTCTGAGGGCACCAGGTACACACATGGTGCATTTACATACATGCAGCCAAAAACGCTCATGCACATAAAATTAAAAAAATTTTAAATAGTTAAAATTCTCATAACTGATCACAATATTTATCTCACAGCTCATCAATAAGTGAATATGTATAGTCAACATCAATGCAAAGGATAATCTCTTTTTCATGTTTAAATGATGGCATAAACAAAAAAAAAGGTACAACTTGAGTCAGACATGAATTGACTGTTATCTAATCCACATAAATGAGATAAACCTAAAACTACTTGTAATTTATATAAAGACTTGGAAAATATTTTAAATAGAATTTACTAAATAAAAAGTCATATTGATCCATTCTTGGAAACAGTCAGATCTCAGAAAATGCTTCAATGGAGGACATTTTCAGGGTTCAGTACCCTACTCTTGTTAAATTGTCTCTTTTATTGGAAAGAACTGTGTGAAGGCAAGTAGAGATGGGTAAATGATGAAAATATCTTTATTTCATATTCTCGGGAAAACTTAAGAGTGTTTCATTTACAGCCCCAAGACCTATACCATTAAACAAATACCCACAGAGACAGTAACAAAGCCATACAACTTCGAGGTATTTTAAAGAAAGTGTCAAAAGGTTAATCCAATTCTACACTGAAGCATTCCCCAGGTCTCCAAAGTAAAGTATAAAATGTATAATCTAGTCTCCTGTGTCTGTTAATACTTTTCACCTATGATTAGTTCCTGTTTATGTTAGCAAATAAAAAAGATTTAATGTAGGTCAAAGGTTCTCAGAACTTGTTTTCCTTTTAACAAAAATCAATATCCCAAAGAAACATAACTCACTTTTTATCGGAACTGTCTCTCTATAAATAATAATAACAAAAATAATAAGATTGGGTTGCCTAGATGAAGCAACTGAGTTAGTCACAAGATCAAATAAAATCAAAGTTGACTGATTACAAGGGTCAAACAAATTAAACTTTCTTAGAGATTTGGATCAGCATTTGAGCCTAGTAACTAGGCTTCTTAATTGAATATTAAGAACTGTCACTCAAATGCAGGGGAAATGGTGATGATTATGTAATAGCTTTCCATTGAGATTATTCTTGTCTAGCATATGGACTATTTCAAACCACACTTCACAAGTTTTGATACTTTTGACATCTTAATCTAAAGTAGATACTGTTTAAAATCCTGTGATCACTAAAGTGCTCTAAAATATGAGCTATTTAAATATGTATTTCCTGGCAATTAATGCCGACCAGTGACAGTGACCAAATGTTTTATTACAAGTCAGTAAATGGAGACAAGCTGAAATGGAGCATAAGAGAATTAAGCAGCACCTCCCCCCCCCAACACACACACACATACACACACACACACACACACACACACGCACACACAAAACCTTCTATACTGCCACGGAATAAACAGACTGAACACAGTAGTTCTTTAATCTTTCTTAAAAGCATGATGGTGAGCAATTCCTTAACATAAAATATTGCAGTTTGAATATAGTTATTAATCACATTCAATATCTAACTTACATTTGCATGAAAAGTTGTCGACTTTACAGAGAAAAGATCAAGTTAGTTTACATAGTGTGGGTAAATTATTTTCCCATCTGACTCTATGTTGGTTAAGAAAAAACCATTGGTCTTGAGGCCTAACAGAAAGCAGAACATTGCATCTGAAAGGGTACCTCTTAACCCACTGTGTATGGAAAGAGGAAATACAAGGTCACTGAGTTAATGCTGTGTCTGTTTTAATTAACCACTGAAAAAAATCTTAAGCTTAACATGCACAAATAGCAAGAGGACAACTACACAAAGAAATTTAACCTGGGAAGAAATAGAAAAAGTCAAACCTTTAACACATTTGTCTGGGAGATGTGTCTGTTAGGCATTTGTTTCTCTGCTTCCACATTACATCTCAATATCTTAAAGACAAGAACTATTTTAAATATGCTGGGGCTGAGGAGATGACTCAGTGGTTAAGAACACTGACTGCTCTTGCAAAGGACCCTGGGTTCAATTTCCAGCACCCACATGGCAGTTAACAACCACCCATGACTCCAGTTCCAGGGGATCAGATGCCATCTTCTGACCTGTGTGGGCACTCAGGCACTGTACTACATGGGTGCACTTACATATATACAGGCAATACACTCATATGCAAAAAATAATAAAAAAAATGTTTTTTTAAAAAAGGAATAAGTGTGTTACTGTAAGAAATCTCTTCTTACCAAACATATAATTTCAGTTTTTACTGATGCATTTCAGTCATGGGAGAAACATACAAGCTAATGTTTTTAGTGGTTGCTTTTGCAGGAAAAATGCAAAAGTTCAAGTACATTAGTCAGAAAGAGAATTCTTCATGCACACTGCATTAATTTAGGAGTTCTGAGGTTCAAATCACAAATTAAATGGCTTCCAGAAACATATTTAATATACACAAGATTAATTCTGTGTTTCATTTTACTTCTCCAAGAATGTTATCTTCAGTGGTAAATTTTGGCCTCTTTTCAATAAAAAGTGCATTTGGCAAGGACTGAAACATTTCCTCAGCTATGTAGGTGATGGTTAATGGCGCAGTGCTCACCAGCCTCATGACCATTTTCACTGGATCTCTGGTTTAAATATATATATTTCTTTATTTTTTCCTCCTGAAAATTCATATATGTAATATTTATCAAAGATCACATGGCATAGACAGAGAATACATTCAAGGGTATTATCTGGGCAATTCTAATTCCTCTATTGATCCCAATTCATAAAAAGTAGAATATTAGGTTGATGTTTTCTGATGGATGGATAGACCACCTGAATGAGTATGAAAGTGAGAGCCCATCCTGTGACATAAACACTGTTTATATGCATACCCACCCAGAGAAGAAAGAATTTTCTATGAAGTCAGAACTTTCTAAGACTGTAAAGACATGTAAGGACATGTTAATATAGAAAGGAACAGCAACAATGGCCGTGACCAAGTGATTATAAAATATTGGGGAATAGTTTGAGTGCTTACAAATGAGTTCACGTTCACTGAGACTGTTCTATGTCTACATGAGTTGTCACCAAGCCTTGTTTACAGATCAGGAAGCTGAGACTCTGGAACTTAGAGGTGAAGCCCATGAGAGTTGGCAAAGGCCTGATTTCAGACCCCAGACCCCAGGACTTTCTGAACTGCTGTGGTACCACCTTCATATTACTTACCCTAGATTGGGTCTCATGCCTCGGTAAGAACCTGCCAGCCACCTCTTCATAGATGCTGAGGTACTTTTTTGTCCTACACCAGCACAGAGAAAACATACAAACTAACACTTGAAGGAAACGAAAGACTTGTCATGGGGTAAGGATGAAATAAGCTGAGGCATTTCCTGCAGGAGATTTTTCAAGACAGTGTTGAAGGGGAAAGAGCAAGATTTTGTTGTTGTTTTTCCTCTTCCTCCTCCTCCTCCTCCCCCTCCCCCTCCCCCTCCCCCTCCTCCCTCCTCTTCCTTAAAATCTGGTTGTTAAGTTCCTAACCCTCTCCTGCTTTTGCCTCACACTGTTAAGACCAAGGCCTGCAAAACCACAGTGCAATTTCTTTGAGTCCAAAGAGCTGGCTTGGGGCCTTATCCAGGATTCTGGGATGAGGTTGGGGGATGGGGTGTAGGGATCACCTCAAGGAAGCAGCTGGGGTCTCCCCCAAAGCTGGAGACTCCATCCCTTCAGACTATTGTGTTTTTAAAAAGACATATTCCTCACACACACATTATATATATATATATATAATGTGTGTGTGCGCTTCTATCTAATTGGTGAATTAGTACATAGATTGATTTAGTCCTCTGATTGCTGGGTTTTATCAATAGACTGGAGTTTTATTATTTCTAAGAGCCAAGGGGATTCAAAACCTACATATTCAGTTTCACAATGCATATAGTTTTGCTGTTTTCTTTGATAGGTTAAAATTTTTTAAATTATAAACAAGGTAGAAAACATAATATATATATACTTGAAAAATAGTAAAATGTGTGCTGTAATTTGACCACACTATAATAACTACTATTAACACTCTGGTGGAAAACTAACTTGCATCACAATATGCAAAATCATAGACAAACAGAAATTTTAAAAATTTAGTCATATCAAGTATGTAATGGTTTTTATTTGCAATGATCACTAATAATTACTCTTGGTAATATATCATGTACACACACAATTGCTTCCTAGGCCCTATGCTAGAAACTTATCTTTTCCATATTTTCCTGCTCTTGTTCTTATCTAAACATTTCCTTTTTGTAGAGATTTTTCTTTTGTTTGCTTCACAAGGACATAACTGGACTATTTTCTGTGTGTTCTGTTTTTCCTTTAAAAGTACCTTAATGAGATATTTCTGCGTAGATTTAAATACATTGCAAGCTTCTTTGTAGCTAAATAATATGCCATAGTGTACTTTTCTGTTTCCAAATGGTGGTTATGTCATGTGTTTCTATTTTTCCCTGGTGTAAAAAGGAATATCTTTGGATATCTATGTATTAGACATATACGGTTGTATTTTAATAGGATACATTTTCAGAAGTTTTCTAAAACTGTGTGTTAAAGTATTATTGTAAAGTTCTTCCTAACACATTCAAGAAGCTCTTTCACAATGATTTGTTAAATGACAATGAAATATATGCAGCTTTAATATGAGAAAGTTATAAAATGTTCAGAATATACCTTTCATTCCTTCTTTCACAAAATTGATCATTTTCTTGGTTCCTGTCTGACAAGTACAAAACTAGTCTACCACTTCACTTAGAATAACCAGAAATAAAATTTAAATTTCTAGATATGAGAATCTTTCACATAGTTTTAACCACTTTGCAGTAACTCTCAAAAATACTCCCCTGTGAAGATTTGAGAATCCTGCTTACTTTGGTTGACTGACTGTTTTAGTTGTTTATTTGGTTGGTTGTGTGGGTGGGTAAGTGACCGAGTGACTGAGTGGGTAATTGGCTGATTTTCTATCTACTGGACTCACTCAATGCACAGAATCACAGCCTCCATGAGTGCTGCTTCCATCTGGGGCTACAGGGAGACTCTGTCTCAAAAAAAAAAAAAAAAAAAAAAAAAAAACCCACAAGCTCTGTCTCCATTAATCCACCTAGAAAAATTCATTGGATATTTTTGTCTGATTTAAGGAGATACAGAACAATTCTGTCTCAAAGATAAGATGACTTCCCAGTCTGAATTCCTAGAGCATCACTATTGAAATGTTTACCAAA
>NW_008342282.1:1630158-1661335 GCF_000622305.1 Nannospalax galili | reverse complement strand
ATTTATAAGGTATTTTAAATAGAAGTTAATAACAGAAATGCTCCTAAAATTCAATAAAATCCAGTAAAGAATATTTGTAGACTCAGCATAACTTACATATTGCTCTGTGTCTGATCATATCACATAAATCCATTTTAGATTTTGTTTTTAACTGACACAGGGCAGAAAATGCTATATTAATTGAGGGGGAAAATCTTTGAATAGGAATAGCATTGGCTTTTAAATTATTGGCCTTATCTTGCTCTTTTATGTATGTTCAGAATAGTGACAGTATTTCAACAATGTTCCAAAAGCCATTTAGCTTACAAAGTGGAATTGTTGTGATACGGTACACTTAATGCATTTCTTCTTTGTAGCATCTTATTTCATAAAAATCAATTGGATTTTATGCCTTGCATAAAGGCCCATCTTCTACAACGAAGTCAGTTATTATGGGCAAGCTGGGCAAGCTGGGCAGATACCATCAAATGCACTGGAACCTTTCTGTAGTGTTTATTGCTATAGTGAATGCAAGGTAAGGCACTCTACCATACTGCAGTGAGAAGCACTTTCTCTAGCATATCCATTATAGGAGCTCTTTATAGAAAACTATCAATATTGTAAAAGTAGGCAAGCATGTCTTGAAGTTTTCCAGAGAGATGTACTGACATTAAAAATACTGCCACAATACAAACTTACACAGAATGAGTATTTAACAGAATGCCTACCCTGTAGAAAGCATTCAATAGTTTATTTAAAAAAATGAATGATGGAAGTTCCCTGATATGTGCAATGAGGGAATAAGAGTTACAAACCAATAAACACAGATAAAGGATAAAGGTTGCATTCACATTGGTAAAGAAATGATAGTGAATTTAAATACAAATGATCAAAGTTAGGCACTAAGAACATATTTCAAGTTGGAAACATACGGTTCCATAGTTTTTGAAAGCCAAGCTGAAAATAAGATCTCAGATTAGAATTGCCTCTGATTCTTCTGAAAATCTATATCCTTCCAATCCCATTAGCCCTTATAGCTTCATGGTTCTTTTTTGACTTAAAGACTTAGCCTGTGAGCTTTCTTGCTGCCCAAATGGGACTAAGAGCAAAAATGGGACATCCCTAAATATTCGTTGAATGAAAGAATTCACAGAAAGATCATTTCATATCTCACATTTCTTGGGGGCCATTTCTACAGTATGAGTTCCAAAAATGGAGCTCAAATAGAGTTTGAGAGCATATTTAATCCCAAAATTTAAATAACCATACAGTTAAATGTGATACGTCTAAATGTGTTTTTGCCAAGCCACTGACCAAAATACATGGAAAATAAGAATTGCTACAAACTCTCAAGATGAAACTAATATGCTCAGAATACATTTTATCCTTTTTACAATATTTACAATATTTATTATAACACATTTATTTATCACAAGTTTTTCCAATAATTTTTTAAGAGTTTGTTTATGCACACACATATATATGACTTCACATTTATGAATAAATGGGATCATATCATATATGTTGAAACTTTCTTAGTACAATAATTTTTTCTTTTTCTTCTCTTATTATTTGATCCTTTTACTTCATTTCCTTCAAGATAAGGAGATATTAACAATTTCACTTCTTCACATGCTTATCTTAATATGTTCCTTATATCATCTAATTCTAGATGAATATAAATATACATGTACATATACACTCATACAGAGTTGCTCATAGTTTTTCAAGGAATATCCTGCACATATGTCTGCATCTTGTCTTCTCCTTTGAAAAACACCTCATGAAATTCTTCTGATCAACCTATGTGATTGTAGGTCATTCTAAGAGATTGCCAAGGCAGGAAGTCAAGGGAGAAACCTGGAAGCAGAAACTGAACCAGAAACCAATGGAGAAATGCTACTTACTGGCTTGCTCCCCCTGGCTTGCTCATCTAGTCCTCCTGTAGAGCCCAGGCCCATCTTCCCAGGGTTGACACCATCCTCAGTAGGCTGGGCCCTCTTACATCAACAAACAATGGAGAAAATGCCTCATAGACATGTCCACAAACCAATCTGATAGAGGAAATTCCTCAGCTGAGGTTCCTATCTCCTCCCAGCTGTATCCAATTTGTGCCAAGTTAACAAAACTAACCAGCAGAATGAACTCCTTGTCAACTTGACACTCAAATACTTATTAAACCATGACCTGTCCTTTCTTACTTATTCCCAAGATCTCATGTTAATATCACAATGTAAAACATAAAAATCCCCAAAAATTTTCTTAAAAATTCCATCACAAGGTTGGAGAAATGGTTCAGTGGTTAAGAACACTTGCTATTCTTTTTTTGTAATATCTTAATTTTTAAAAAATGTTTACTGAACTTTGTGCATTTCATACAGAACATCAATCAATCTTAATTATCTTTATACCCCCTTTCCCACTGGCACCCTCTGATAGCCCCCCCCACCAGAATTATACATTTCATCTTTTAGTTAAGGCTTATTGTGTCAAGTTAGTGTTCTCAGACATTCCTCAATGCAAGTTCATCTACTGAGGTCTAGTCAGTCTATACAAAGTCCCTCGCTTTAGAAAGATCAGCTCTTCCTTACCTAGCAGTAGTCAGTTGCCAATATATTTTTAGCTAATATTGAGTTTTTCTATCCATTTCCCCACTTCTATGTTGGGTTTTAGTCTGCTTGAACTTTCATGGGTCTTGTGCATGCTGACACCATTGCTGTAGGTTTATATGAGCAAGGTCCCAGAAGCTTGTAGGACTTTATTGCCACATGGTCATATACCTCCTCACTGGCTCTTGCAGAGGACCTGGGTTCTGTTCCCAGGACCCAGATAGTGGCTAACAACCATATATAACTTAAGTTCCAGGGCATGCAAGACCCTCTTTTGATCACCACAATCACTGCACACATGTGGTATGCTTATACATATGTGGGCAAAATATCCATATACATACAAAACACAATAAATAAAAGTAACTTTTTAAATTTCGTCACTTAAAAGTTCAATGTCTCTTTAAAAACTCAATGCCTCCTAACTGCAGGCTCCTGTAAAATCCTGTAAAAAATAATGTTATATATATATTTATACATATATATATATATATATATATATATATATATATATATATCCCATGAAAATAGAACCAGGGTACAGTTATAATCAGATCAAAGCAAAACCAAGCTTCCAATAGTATAAATAGTTCTGTGTCTGGAACCTGAGATTCAGTTAATGATCTTCTGCTCTAGAGGGCTCGTGCCATCCATCCTCTGTGGCTCCACCATCTGTAGTACCCACAGCCTGTGTTTTAGGCCTAAACTGGCTCCAGTCCTGGCACCTTCCATATCCTGGTCTCAAATGGCCTCTCCTAACCTCTCATTATGTCAAGTTTCATCTTCTATCCATGACCCCTTCTATCCTGGATCTCCACTGCAACTGAGGCTGTAACAACGGCCTTTCATGGTGACAAATCTCAGCTGTTCTCCATGACTCTTTCATGCCTTCAGAGCCATTATCACGTGGGAGACTCTTACACATTGCCAAGTTCAGATTCCAACTTGAGATATAGCTTTGGTCCCTGCTGGACCACAGCTTCTGTATGCTGACCCAAGGAAATACTTTCCAGTAGATTTTGCCTCAGTGATGCTGGTCTGTTACTGACCACAGCTGATTCCTCAGCTCCAGCTAACCAGCATTCACTGTCGAGGTAAAGAAATATTTTCACTTCTCAGATTCTTAATTCAAATATACCATACAAACAGCTCCAACAGAGTCTTTGTGGAACTCTCCAAATTCCCTCTGAAATTTTACAAGCCAAGCCTCCATCACCTGCATTGTTTTCAGCATTGTCTCCCAAGCTCCCATAACAGCATATTAAACTTTGAGCACTTCCAACCCAAAGTTCCAAATACTTTCACAATCTTCCCCCCTAAAAAAAACAGCATGGTCAGGTCCATTACAGCAGTATCCACTTTCATAGTACCAATTTCTATCCCAGTGTTCTTCTCTGTTGCTGTGATAAAACACTGACCAAGAACAATTTGAGGAGGAAAGAGTTTATTTGGTGTACACTTCTACATGACATTCCATCATTGAGGGATATCAGGGCAAGAACACAAGGCAGGAACCTGGAGTTAGGAACTGAAGCAGAGAACATGGAGGAATGCTGCTTACTGGTTTTCTCCCACTGGCCTACACAGCCATCCCTCCAGGCCTCCTGCCCAGGGATGGCATCACCCACAGTGTGCTAGGTCCTTTTACATGAACCAGCAATCAATAAAATGTCCTATAGACTTGCCCACAGGTCAATCTGATGGAAGAAATTCTTTAGTTGAGGTTCCCGCCTCCAAAGTGTCTCCAGTTTGTGTCAAGTTGACAAAAATCAGCACATCTTCCTTTATTGTTATTCTTTCATAATTTTCCTGATTATCTTAAGGCATTTCTCCTGAAGAAATTTCCATGTCATTCATCAAATAACAAAATTACATTGATATTTTGGTTAGTAAGTTGTTAAATATTCTTTGGCCATCTCAGATTATTTCTGTCCAAATGAATACTCTTCCATTTGTGGAGATATTTTTTATGCTCATGGTCTTATAGCTTTCTTATTATTTCTTAAGAATTTTCTCTTTTCAGAAGTATTGTTGTTAATGTTTTAACAACTATTTCCAGGATTTCATTCCTATATAGAAAAGGAACCTTATAATTTTGTGTCTTTATCTTTCTTTTAAACTATGTATCATATATTTTCATTAATTCTTATGAATTTGTTACCAGAAATCCTAAAGTGTATCAATATTCACTTGTATTTTCTCAAGTTCATATCATTTAAAGTCTCAAAAATTTTAAAGTCTCAAAATTTATCTAGAAATTATAAAACTTTAATGAAAATAATAGCAATGACAAATATTTTTGTTTTTCTCTTAAAACACAAAAATACTGAATTTCATGTTTGTTTGTTGTTTATTTGTTTCTTTTGGTCTTTTAGAGACTGGATCTCCCTGTAGTCCCAGCTGGTCTGGAACTCGCTGTATAGACCAGGCTGGCCTCGAACTTTTATCTTAAAGAAATTCCTACATTACATTTCAACCATAATGGGTTTTTTTTTAATTCAACTTGCAGTCAAATTCTAATGCATTAGTTTCATATTTCATTGCTGTGATCGTGTTATTTTTCTACTTTATTGGCATAAAGATTTATAAAACTATTTTTTAATATTTAATCGACTTATTTCTTGAACAAGCCCTGACTCATATAAGTGCAATATTCTTTTTCTACACTTTGGGTTGTCTTACTTATTTGACATGTGTCTTATTTTTTAATGAGATTATATGTTTTCTATATAACCTTTATCAGGTACAGTATTAAAATGATATGAACACAACAAAACTTCTAAGAAATTTTTTCTTTCTTTTTCCATGGTAAGAAACAGTTAAAATAGCACAGGAAAGTTAAACTGCTAAATGTTGTGCACAAGGCTGGAACACAGCTCACTGATGGAGTGCATGCATATAGAATACTGAGGCCATGGTTAAAACCCAATACCACGAAACAAAACAAAACAAACATCAAAACTCTTGGCTATAGCTACCATTCCACTTTGTGGTGTTGAGTTTTCAAAGATGGCTCCAGGACCACTCTTTTAAACTCTTCCGAGGTGAACGGTCTGTCTACCCCTTCTGAATCGCTTCTGTTAATCGTTGACAGAAGCTGCTTGTTTTCCCTAAGGTTTCAAGCTTTGCAAACAAAATTTCAGTTTCTCCTACAATTCTTTTCATCTTTACTGTTATCCTATTTCTTTACAATTCTGCATATTTCTCTCTCTTTTTATTCCTCATCAGTTTTTATAACTGAAACTCTAGTTGATTGATTTCATAAATCATTTCATAAAACTATTTCTGTGGTGTCGTCATTACTACCAAGCTTCCTGATTACTTGGTGATTTCAGATTCATCTATTTTTCTTTCCATTTTGGCTTTATTTGGTTAATTTTCCCATTCTTTTGTCACTTTATTAAGTACTGGCTAATTTATTGTTTTATTCAGTGTTGTTTCTCATATGGAATGTGATAAAAGTTTTGCATATTTTCATTTCATAGGCACCAATGAAGGTATCTGTATTTCCTGCTCTCTAGAATTAGTCCTGTTAGTATTTATTTCCACCCTAATACAGAAATCATTTGGTGGTGTGTTTCAAAAGTAATTAAATTAATTCTAGTACATATATTGCTAAATTTCTTTTATTCAATTTATTTTATTTAATTTACTATATTCCTAAATCATGATCCATAAACCTTAATTTATGTTAGTTTTTTTGGTTTTCCTAATGGCCCCATAAATGACCACACTTTATAAATATTCTATATACAAATAAAAAGAAAACCTCTATTTTCCTTTGAAGAATGCAAATTACTGTAAAAATGAGTACAGTTGGGGCTGGAGAGATGGTTCAGAGATGAAGAGCCCTTGCTGCTCTTGAGGAAGATCCTGGTTCAGATCCCTGCACCCACATGAGGACTCAGTATCTCTTGTAACTTCAGTACCTGGGGATCTGATGCCCTCTTCTGGCCTCCTTGGGCACCACACACACATTATGAACATAGATGCATGCAGGCTGAACACTCATATACATAAAGTAAATTTAAAAACTAATGAGTAAGTAAATTATAAATGAGTACATTGATCGTAGTTCTCAAATTCTCTGTCTTTTCATACTTTCATTTGATGTTTATTTTCAGATTCAAAAGAAGTACTTCATTATTTTATATCAATTTTTAGACTTTAAATTTTACTACATCAAATTATCTTACCTAATAATTTTGGCACTGGTATATTATTTAATGCACATTTGTCTACTCTTAACTCTGTATTTTCAGTCTTTTATTCTGTGTTTTTCTTATGGTACTTTATTTTTATACTTGCATTTTTTTGTTGTTTATTTCTACTTTGTTTTACTGAGATAGGATTCTATGTAGCCTGGGCTATCCTCAAACCCTCTATGTAGCCATGGATAATGTTGGTGTTCTGGTCTTTCTACCTCCACCTCTAAAGGTCTTGCTGGGATCATAGACATGAACAACCACATCTTAACAAGCCTCTCTTTCCCCCTCCTGCTCCCCGTCCCCCTCTCCCTTTCCCTTCCCTCTTCCTCTCCTTAATTTTCTAACAGCCTTTTTTTCCCCCAGGCTGGTCTTGAACCCCTGGATTCAAGTTATTCTCTTCCTCAGTCTCTCTCTTGTTGGAGCTTACAGGTATCTATGGCTTAGATTCACCATTTTCAATAATAGCGTTTAGATTATTCCCACTCGATGAAGTAAGGAATAGGTCTGATTTTATTTCTTCCATTTTACTTTATGTGTATGTTTATGATCTTTCTTCATTTTCCTTATGAAATTACCTTTGATTCTCTTTTTCTCCTAGTTAATTTGGAAGTTATACCTTTTCAATGCATTGCTATATTTATTATATTTCTCTATTATTCCTATTATTAGAAAAGGAGATATGAATTCTTTTCCAACAACACACTGTTTCTCCATATGATCATTTTCCACAAATACTAAAAGTAAAAACATAAAATAATTCATTTTTGCATAAATATAAATATCTTTTATTCTAAAGAGTAAAGTGATGTTTCCACAAGGCATACAATTTTAAGGTTGTAGTTCTTTGTTGATAGTAATGCCTATAAAAAGTACATTTTGTTCTCTTTTTCTTTTAGGTATTCTTGGTTTACTTAGCACAACTCATAAATTCCTTTTCCTTAGATTTTGGATTTTATAAAATTGCATGCGTATATACCTGCTAAATGTGTTTGTGTGTAAGTATGTGTTTTTAATTGTAACCTTATGGAAACTGAACTTCTCCTTTAGTATATAATCTCTAAACTTTAGTCTTAAGAAATGGTTTCTATTGTCTTCTTGTCTTTGTTTTGTCTCTCTTTCATCTATTAATGTGATTCCTTCTATAATTTCTAATATTAGCATATTTAGTATAAGCCTCCAACTCTATTATCTAATTAGCTTCATCTTCAATTTAGTAAACCATATTCACTGAGGTTTGAAAATGATGACCTTAACTCATAAAAAGATTTTCTCATGCATGCATATGTTTTCATAAAAAATTAAATTATTTTTCATATAACAAGTCTTTTTCACCTCTTCTATAAGTTCAGTGATTCCTGGGCAGCTTTTTTCTGGCTTACTGTTACTTGACTATTCACTTTCCTGAGTCAAATCAAGCTCTCCCACTCCCAAAATGGACAGCAAACCTTTGAATGCCATATGGATAAGGAGAGGAAACACAGAAAGGGTGCCTTCCTCACCCATATGCTGGGATGAAATCTCTCAATCTTCTAGTCTCTTTATGAAATCTTTGTCTCAGAAAGTGGGTGATAACTTCACCACCTAATAATGACTTGAAGAATAGTGTCAGCCAACAAATAAGACTATGGACTCTAACCTTTGTGTCCTCTAGACTCTAAAAGTCACATTCTCCCCGGCATTTCTAGAAATCAGTCCTTACTTGTAGCTTTCTGATTCTAGTCTCAAGGCTGTGACCTAAGCCATGGAATAAAAAGCAATTTACTGCCTCTTAACACAGAGAGACTCCTTTGTCTTATACTCAAGAATGATGGGTAGGCATAGTCCCACATCCTCCTCAATGGTCAAAGCATTAAACAAGCTGACTCTGTAATCATTCCACCACATAATATTAAAACTAAATCAGTGCAATGTAATAAACATCTTACCTCATTTTTTTCTCTACTTGGTAAAAATCCTTGATAACGAATTCTCTTGCTTCACTCTCGCTTCTTCCAGAATTCTTCATCACTCCTTTATCAGTACATGCATTGCATCCAGGGAACTCTAGCTGCTAATACATTCATCTTGTTATAATAATTCATTATGCACATATCTGCCCTTGAGGGAGAGGAGTCTATCATTCACCCATAAACCTCATAAACAGTTGTTGCAGCTCTTATAGTAAGTGTGCAAGAAATTGTCAAATTAAATAGTGGTTGTCCTAGTTTTTGTCCTGTTGCTGTGATAAACACCTTCACCAAAAGCAATTTGGGAAGGTAAGGGTATATTTGGTTTGTAGGTTATAGTTCATAATAGAAGGAAGCCAGGATGGAGGTCAAGGCAGGAACCTGGAGGTAAGAAGTCAAGCAGAGACCGTGGAGAAATGCTGCTTATTGGCTTTATCACTTTGATTACTTTCGTTCAACTACCTTTCTTACACAGTCCAGGACAGTCTGCCTAGACCCACGGATGACACCACCTACAGTGGTCTGAGCCCTCCTACATCAATTATCAGTCAAGAAAATGCCTCAAAGACATGCCCATAAGCCAATTTGATGGAGGAAACTCCTCAGTTGAGCTTCCCTCGTCCCAAGTGTGTCAAATTGACAAGAAAACTAATCAGGACAGTGGTATTTAGTATATGAAATTTAACTTTCAAAAAATTTTATCTGCACTGATAGATAAATATGTTTGAACAGGAAAGCAGCATTTTTCAAAAGGAAAGAAATGAGAAAAAATATTTGGAAGCAATCGAAGATGCTATTGATAATGATGATGATGATGATGATAAGAATGTCAAGAATATGACTTAACTTTAATGTCAAATTATGACATGGTAAATCCCTACTTTTAAATAAATTGCTGGTAGATTAATCCAGCATCTTGAATGTGGAATTGAAAATGATTTTCTAGAATCAGTGAGTTTATATTCTCCACTTTATCGCTCAGGATATTTTCAGTTTTAAAAAGTGACTAATGCTGGTGTGGTGACATACACCTTTATTCCTAGAACACAGGAGGCAGAGGTAGGCTGATATCTGTAAGATGCAGGCCAGTCTGGTCTACAAAGTGAGTTGCAGGCCAGCTGAAGTTATAGGCAGACACTGTTTTTTGTCCCCAAAGAAGTGACTAGTGCTAAGATCTGCACCATCTCCACAGGAAAGGGTCTAATGCTGATGGACTCTATAATCTTGCAGAATGGTGCTCACATCTGCACTTTCCACTACAAACCATATGGATTTAAGGAAGTAACAGCCTCATGAAATTCAATTTCCTTATCTAAAAAGTTAAGTTTAATAATTCTTATAGGCATCATTTAAAGGTTAAATGTGGCAATAAATAAAAGTGTCTGACATTGGTTGTTAATATGTTGTTATTGTTTTTACTCTAAACCACCAAGTTTAATCAGGGATTACATTGGGACTAGTTTATAGACAGAGATACAAGAAAAGTGAGTTACTGAACCAGAGAACTTAAAACAACGATCTATTATGTTGCTGAACTTTGAGAACAAGAACACACCAATTTTGTAAGGGGAAGATGATTGTAGATACGCAGTTTATGCTATGGGATGATCTAGAACCACAGATATACTTGAAACTTTACCATCTTTTTATTAATGTTTTAAGTTAACATACAGAGTAATGTTTAATTATGACATTCTTGAACATGCACTGTTCTTATTCACCTCCCTCCCTGTTCTCCCCCAAGTCCTTGCACCCCTTCTACCCCCTCCTCCTCCCTCAATAGTCCTCCCTTCAGCTTTCATATACATGTGTTTCATTTTCCCTACCAATTCCTTGTGTAAATTAGAAAATTTTAATCAGACTAAACTAAAGATTGTGGTGCACACATGTTTGCACACATGCATGTGTACACACACATGCACATATACACATGTACATGCATACACACATGCATATGCACACACACAAATACAGGACATGAGGTCTGTTAGTATGGTCAACATTTTTTTCTAAACACATGTGTATTTTCTCTCTTCTTTAATAGCTTTCTTTCAAAATAAGTGTATTTATGAGCTCATAAAACTGAATTATTTCAACCACAAGTAATTGAAAATATGAAGAGACTACTTTATAATTGTCCAGATCACTTGTAACATAGATAATCAAGAATAATTTAAGCCTCTGAAAGACTATTCAGTTATATTTATTATTAAATATCTACTTCATATAAGCAATGAAATATAGCCTTGGACTGTAAAACAAGTGTTTTGATGTGTTCTACTCAATATTTCTCCAAGTGACATGATTTCAGAATTGTCAAAAGAAAAAGTCTTCAAATGCCTTTTTATACACTGTATTTGCAAGATATGTATACTCTAGTAAGCTCACTTGTTAGAAATGTAATGCTTTATTGTGCATATTTTAAATACATAATATAAATATGTGTTTCCTGTGAATTAAATAAAATAAATGCCTAACATTTTCCTATACATCTGTGGTTGCTTTTCTTCCTTCCTGGCTTTGAAGGCCAGAGTCTTATATATAGAAAGTAAGAACAATTGAGCCTCTATCTCATCTACCCAAAGAGTTTTAGAGTTTCTCCCACTCTTGTTTTGGTATTATCCTTCAGAGACAGAATGTAATGCTACCAAACATGGCAAAAAAGAAAAAAAGTTTAATTCTACCCAGATTTTATAGTCAAATGTAACATGTTACACCAAAAGTATTATATGTTAGAAAATATGGTATTTTATTGCCTAACAGAAATAATATATATCAAAGCCATGTGAATTATTTGAGCATATCTTTAATGTATTTTGTAAAACATGCATTAAATGCATAGTATATGAGCTGAAGCTTACCATTAGTTCCTAGGGATAAGTGAGAGAGAGTTTTGGAAATTCTACTTAGCTCTGGTCATTTCTGTGTTTCTTAAGGAGTTGAGTAATGATTAAGGAGAAAAACATAGAATATACTGGATGGCGTTGCACAAGTTGCCAAACAGATTATTACGTAATATTTAAACCTCTGTATTAGGCTTCCAAGTGAAGAGCTTTTAACAGGACTTCATACATTTATTTTTCTTCCTTGTTTACATCATTCCAGCTAATTGCAGTCTGAACCAGATAACAAGATGTTCAGTGCAGGTCATGTATGTGGTTATTTGGTCTTGAAGCTGGTGTTGGACCATCGATTGATGTTCTCCCTCAGCATCTTGCATAGTGCTTTCCAAAGCTAAGAGAGCTAACCTTCAGGGGAAGTGGCTTCCAGGTCAGTTCCAGCTCCATTGCTCCAAATCCTGTGTCTGAAGTATGTTATGTCTTCATCAGTTGGGTCTTACCTTCAAGTTCTGGGAGGCTACAAGCTCCAGGAACCCTGCTCATATGAACCTACAGCAATGGTGTCAGCATGCACAGGACCCATGCAAACTCAAACAGACAAAAACCCAGTATAGAACTCAAACAGACAAAAACCCAGTATATATAGCTGAAGAAATATTGACAACTGATTACTACTGGGTAAGGAAAAGCTGATCTTCCTAAAGTGAGAGACTCTAGATAGACCTCAGTAGATGAACTTGCACTGAGGCATGCCTGGGGACACTAACTTGACACAATAGGCCTTAAGACAAATGAGAGACTGTATGAATTCCAGTGGGGTGGGGCTATGGGAGAGTGCCAGTGAGGAAGGAGGTATAAAGATGATAAAGATTGGGATGTTCTGTATGAAATACACAAAAATTCAAAGAAAAAAAGTTCATCTTCACAAGCAAAAGAGCTTTAAGTTCCTCGATGTCTTTAAATGAGACTCTAAGAAAGCACAGCAAAATCTTTAAATGAAGTTAAGTAAGGTTTTTATGGATTTTTGGTGTCTCATCTTCATAGTCTTAGCATGCATTATCGTAAGACAGAGATGGAATTTCTCTACCTTGGAATATGTCCTTTTATTTCTCCAAAATTTCTTTGCATCAGTCTTTGAACGCTTCCAGTAGGTAAATTAACACAGTTTAAAATAACTGGGAATCATATCTAAAGTGAGGCCAGCTCATTAAGATCAGAAGAGGTTGTTAATCAGACAGCTAGGAGAAGGCTTCCAGAATGCATCTCTTTAGTACTTTGATAGGGAAAAAATGCTGACCAATGAAAATGGAAATTGTTAGTTACACATGTGATTTCTGCAAGAGGGAAATCCAGCAGGGGAAGCAGCTTTGCACTGACTTAGAAAGCCTTTCCTGCAACCCAGGGCTTGAAGAAAGAGCTACAGTCTGCAAGTGGGTGCTCCAGGAAAATTATTTCTCTAACAGATTTGACACATCTTGCAATGGATTCACACTGCCTTGGCAAGCAAATGGATTAGCTTTGATGGTGTTGCCAATAAAGCCACAGTCTTTTGTTGCTGCGCAAACACATTTCTCTCTTTCTTTATATGGCCTCCAGCAAACTACACATGTTACTTTTGTTTGGGTAATTTACTGTCTTGGAAAAGGAAGTATGAAACTACTTTTCAGAGAAAAGCATTGAAACTCCTTGGCTGGCAGCACGAGGATCGTGAGCTTCAGAAATATCACCACAAAGCTTTCTCTGATCAAATGGAAATATTCAGAGGAAAAGAATAGCCCTCTTACATCCAACCAGCAAAATTCCTCCAAACACTCCTTCACAGAGCCTGACTTTTACAGACCATCTGTTTCCAAACAGACTACATTCTTTGCCTTAAAGATTGCTCTTCATGTTCTCTCCAGCCATGTCCCATTCTTTATCTACAAGATTAATAAAGACATGTGAAATAAGAACATTAGCTCACTTCCCAGTTTCTTTAAATTGTCATTATCTCTTCTTATTTAAAAGGGTTAAAATGTAAATATGCAAACTCTGTTTCTCTGGCATTTCTTGATACTCAAATACTTAATAATGCAGTTTGTTTATCTGATAGCTTGATTGCTTTTGGCGGTCATGTTTTCTTCATAATTTTGAATACTTTTGTGCCTAATCAAAATTTGATGGTCACATAATCTGGAAATGAGAGTGCAAATTAGCACTTTATAAGGTGGAGAAAATAGTTCTTCATTGTTTTAATCAAAGAGCAGCTGTGATACTCTTTCAGCTAGGTGGTGATTTTAGTTAATATTTTATTTAATATGCAATGATTTTGTCTTCATCTTAAAGATAAATTAATGTTTAAGGCAGATTCAATGGACTTTAAGAAGTTTCAACTTTGGGTCTAGCATCATTTGGAACTAAAACAAACTTCTAAAACTTTTAGAGGGAGGAAAGAAGGGATGGAAGGAGATAGGGGAGATGGAGCTGGGAGGAAATAAGGAGAGCTGGCAGAATGTGAGGAAATTGTGCCTCTCAGGATAGCTGATGATGATGGAATATACAAGTACCCTTTGATTCTACCTATAAGAGCTACACAGAGGAATCACATTCATAGGGACACAAAGTAACACCCATGATATTGGCGGGGGTGGGGGAAGAAAGTTCTTTAGTAAGAAAGATTTCTGCTTGGGAGCATAAAAGCCAAATTTGAGAGGGAAAGGGTAATGGCTGCACAGCCACACTAACCGTGCATTTTAAAATGGGTAAATGGTAAATTTTAACCTGCATATATGTTCAGTCACAATAAAATTCTTTTCTTTGAAAAATAAGTGTAGCTCTTAGTAGGGATTAATATTTTTAAATGGATATTCACATTCTTTTGAGATCATTTTGTCCACTTAACCCCGGCAGTTCATTAACTTCCTGACTTAGGGTTTAACAAAATCCCAATATTCTCTCTGCACCTAAAAGTATTAATGGATATTTGGGGCCTTACAAATCTAAGCCCTATCCAATTCCTTCTCTGAAGAAACAATCTTTAAAATCTCCTATTGAATCAGGCTTTGTAGAGATAGTCCAGGAAATCTGACAGTAAACCTTTAGAGTCTAGGAGAATTATCTCCATCAAGGATAAATAAATATGCTTATCTTCATATCTGCAGAAAAACTAAGAGATATTGTTGTTGATGCCTGGAGTGGTTCTTTATAAGGGTTCAGACAAGAATTAAGCCTTTTTATCCAGTAAAATAACCCTCTTCCTCTAAATTATGCTTACTTACAAGCAACTTTTGTTCATGCACCCATAAACTATCCTAGTTCATAAACAACTCTTGTATATGTATGTAGCTTACATTTTCCCAAAGCATTTGTGTGACTGATATTAACCACATAACTCAGACAACAAAAGGCTGTGTCTAGTTTGTTTACTTTCCTTAACAACTTTGGATTCTTCTCTCCACCAACAATCCCCATTTTATGCCTGTGTTTGTTTTTGTTCTTGCTTTGTTTTGGTTTGTTAAAATGCCATAATGTTAACTTGGTTTAAAAATAATTTCATAATGAATTCTGCCACTTCAAACAATATTTAAAACATGCTTAAATATTCAGAAGTGTCTAACTTATTTTAAAATGGCCACATGTCCCAGGGTATTTTTTGGGTGTGTTGGCAGTGGTTTTAAACTGTTGTTGTTATTAAAAGAAATAAACAATTTTTCACTAAAACTAACTATTCTTTATGTTCACTATATAAAAAGACAAGGAATTTTTTATTTTTTTATATCATCTCCTTAAAATGCAAACAACCCTAAAACATAAAATTTATATTTTCTGTTGAATATATTTTCCAGAGAAAAATCCAATAAAAACCATAGCCCAAGAAGTAAAAGGACAGTAAATAGAATGTGTCTGCTGCTCCACTGCTTTTTAGTAGTGTGACATGCCATAAGTGGGCCTGGGCTGTACACACACACACACACACACACACACACACACACACACACACACGCACGCGCATGCAGTCTTACAAATATACAAGCATAAACATGCCTACGTGCAAGCATACATTAGTGCATATGTCCATACCCATGTACATATTTACAGACATTTATATTAAGAAAACCATCCTTGACTCCTAGAGGTACTTTAAAGTTTTAAAGAATTCAGAAAGACATTTTTCTTTATTCATGGATATCCAGATAGTGCACAAATGCAGTTTCATAGACTCAAATAAGAAATTACCAGATCATTTTATGTTTTCCTGAATGATGTATTTTCAACTTTTACTCAATTTTTAAATCTGTAATAATTGTATAAATTTGTGTTTTCTGATAACTAAGAAAAAGAAAACAATATCTCCAAAGGCCATCTATACTATAAATTCTTTTACAGACACAAAGTTTCAGAGCCATCTGAGCCATCTGAGACATGTCTCTTTAATCCACTCAGGCCCTGGAAGAAAGTTCTTTTTCTTCATCTTCCAAAATCATTCTAGGTATTTCTTAGAGTAAACACCTTCTTTAGAGAACTATAGTTATCACTTATGCTTGGGAAGCTTTTCCCAGAGGTTGGGCTGTTTCAAATGTTTTAGCGTTACTAACTTGGGGCCTATCAGATGGCTACTCCTTAATTGACTTCTGCACTCTGTAGGCTAATGTAAACTTGGTTTGAAATGGGGAAAATTAATCACTTTGAAGGTCATAGTTCCTTTGAATTTTATAGTATAAAATTTATTTATTGTGCTCTTCTCTGCTGTACACCTGGGCTTTCTGTGGATTCATTATTATTTCACAAAGGTTTCTATAATTTCATGGGATTTTAGTAAAGAGAAGACATTAATTTTTTTTCTGCTTTTATTGAATTTTTATGCACTTCAACAATACATCTTAATCATATTTAGATCTCCTCCCCTGTCTGCACCCCTGTATAGCCCCCCCGACAGATTTCATGCATTCAGTCATATATGTTAAGACCTAATTGAGTAGTCAAGTTTCTGTACTCAGATGTCATTAGTGTGAATTTATCCACTAAAGCCTGGTCAACCTACCTAGCATCACTCCCTTAAGGAAAACCAACTCTCCCTCGTAGCAGTAATCAGCTTCCAATAGTTCCTCAGCTAAGATCAGGGCTTCTTACCCATTTCACCACTGCTATGATAGGTTTTTGTCTGATGTGAACTTGCATGGGTCTTGTGCACACTGTGACAATTGCTCTCAGTTCATATAAGCAAGTTCCCAGCTGCCTCAAAAACTCAGTTTCCTTGTGGTCATCCAATGTCTCACTCTAGGTAGAAAGGAATGATACATTTAACAAGGTATCTGAAGAAAGTTATTTGCAAACTTTTGAGCATGCATAATAAGTCATATTAACACACAGGGGCAGCAAGAATGGGTACTCTGAGGCTAGAGAGATGGCTCAGCTCTTGCAGAGGACCTGAGTTTGATTTCCAGCACTCACATAGCCACTAACAGACACCCATAACTCCAGTTCCAGAGGATCCATGCCCTCTTCTAACCTCCATGGGCACAGCACAGCACATACAATCTACATACAATCTACATACTGTTGGTACACTCATACACATTAAAAATAATAAAATATATATTTTTTAAGAGAATAGGTACTGTGAACTACTAAACTGAGAAGAGAACCAGGGAAAGGAGCTTGAGGTGAGTGAGCCAGGAAGGAGGAACTGCTCTCATGAAGTTCAGCCAGACAGCAGTATTCAACCTGCACACAGAGCACTAATGTTGTGACCTCATTCTCTTTAAATTTCCCAATGTCCAGGTGGTGACTTTCCTTCATATTTGACCCAGAGAGCTGTGCGTGTCATTTGTTTAGCCAGCAGCCTATAGTACAGATTAAACAGGAAGGGTGAAAATAGAAGCATAGAGGCAGGTTCTTGAGAGGTCGTCATAACTTATCTAGCCTTCAGGATTATTTATGCCTATACCTACAATCCATTTTTAATGTCTTTATTAACAAGTCTTATTTCAGTATGCCTATGTATGTACACTGTGCATATCTTAGAAAAAGAAAATATTCCTCACTTGTACACTAGGGAATGTGAAGCCAGAGACACTATGACCTAATGAAAAGCAAGTGTTGTGTGTTGTTTCTCCCCAGGCAAGTCTTTTCTAGGTATAACTTGTCAAGTGTTATTGATTCTCTATTAGCAAATAGTTCAAGAGCAGATATTCTAGATTATAAATTTTGTGAAAGACATGTCCCTTAAGATGGTGTAGTTTATTAAGTGAGAGAGCTTACCTTGGGTTTCTGGCTTTCTGAGTCAATTCAAAGGAAATTCAAAACAACTTGAGAAATGTCTTCTTGGACACTTGTGTCTACATCTGGGAGCTCCTTATTCCAAGGTAGTTAACAGGATAGCAGGCACATTTTTCTGCACAGAAGAAAAAAATAAATCAATAAACTTTTCCCACAACATAAAAAGATTGAGATTCCCCTTCTACATTTCTGAAAACAAAAAAAAAGGAATTTCCCTTTAAAACGTATTTAGTTTACAGACCTGAATTTAGTCAGCAAAAAGGGAATTAGAAAGCATAGTAACCAAACAGCTTCCTCTCTTGATTCATGAGGAATCACCAAACCAAGTGTTATTTTTGCTTTTATATAAGGAGTATGGATGGCTTTATTTTCCCATAATATAAGTTAACCCAAATGAATAAAATATTCTTCTTTTGTTAAGTCAAGTTTGGTCCCATTCCCACCCTTAATTTTATGTGGTGTTTTTTGTTTTGCCTTTAATTTGTACTCTGGGGATCTTAACAGGGGGTGGTACTTGGTTTTATTCTGTGTGCAGTATTATTAGACATTATTAAATGTTTCATTATTTTCACATGGAGCACTAAAAAAAAATCCTTTGAAGTTTAACCAAAGATAGGGTAAAATTGAAGATAGAAATTCATTTTTGTGGGAAATTCCTGCTGATATAAATTATATCTGGTTCATAATCCATCTCAGACATGATGGAAAGTAGCCACAATGGAGCCAAGCTGGTTATGTGCTGAACCAATTGAGATAATTGCTGGGAAAGGTAACAAAATCATATTGGACTGAGAGATCTTAATGATTAATGCTGCACAACACACTTCCTAAAATAGTTCTCTTCCTGTTGTGACTTTTGAAAAAAAATCAATGTGTTCCTAACTTACCCAAACAGAACTTTTATCAACATACAACCAAAATTTTTGATATCTACCTATTCTAGTTGAGACTTTGTATTCTCTATCATCATAGTCTGTCATTACAGGTACTTACTGAAAGCAATTGATGGCACAATCATAGGAAAACTATCTCCCATAGAGTTCCTAGAAATGCACACAGGAAATCAATTTTCAAAGTCACAGGAGAGTAAAACACAGAAGTCCTGACAGAGAGGCTACCCTGCTGTGGCTTAGCTTGTGCTCCACATGAGTTGTGTAAATATTAAAGGGAGAATTTCATTCCATAAATAATCCAATCATCAGTCCAATACGCATATTGACCTCAAGGTAATTAGGAATCTAATTGGATCCTTTGGGGGCAGAATATAAAAATAGGAATATGTAATAAAGAGTAAGCATCTACACTAGGCAAAAGCACTTTATGTGATTAAGTTGGGAAATTGCAATGATCCTGCTCAACTTGGGGAGGAGAACAGAAATGAAAGCAGCAGGTCTTAGGAAGTTATCTTCTTTTTCTAATACTGGAAGGTTTGGCTTTTTAACCTATGGTTTCTCTGTTTGCGCATCCACCCATACAGCTTTGGTCCTGGAGGTAATTGCAAACACACGGATATTGATTGGCTGCCTTTGAAAGAAAGGATGATGTTCTTTCTTGCATTTAGCCAAAAAGAGAAGGGAAATTATTGTGAATGTATTCTATTCTCCTCTAACATTTTTTAATTAAGCTACTTTGCCTTTTATGGTTACAGTACTTATATTAATCAAGCCTGAAACAGCTGCAGCAAAGAATCTATGGGCTCTTTATTCTAGGGTAGAAAAATAAGTCTCCAAAAATAGGAAAGCATGTAACATGCTTTCTTAGAAAAATGCCTTTGGTAATTACTCCCGATAGTTAAACATTCCTTTCAACCTTTTACTATATTAATTTAGGTGTCATATTTCTACCTTTAATAATAATTTCAGCTGCCCATTTGCAAGAGTGCCTCCTCAAATTCAGATAATTTTTCTTTCCTATTTGACTTATTATCACTTGCCTCTTGCACTAAAGATAGAACATGTTTAATGACAGTATTATGTAAAATACCACCCCTTGCCTGCATTACAGGGGTATCCATACAGTGTTTCATCAGATTTGCCTAGACATTAAAACATAATTATAGAGTATCAAGAATTACTTCAATTTCCAGTCTGGTAAAAACACTATTTATTTTTTTTTTCAGTGACACAGGTAACCAAACTGGAAGTAAAAAGAGACAGCTCACCTGAAAAAGCTATCTGAAGTCTGTATTGTGTTTCAAGAAAAATTAAAATTACAGACAGCATTTTATAGAATTACTCAAAAGCCAAATTCTACCAATTTATAAAAAGCCTTGCGTTTCTGAAGCAGATTGTCTTAAGATGAATGAATCATGACACGATCCTGGGTACTTAGCTATGACATCTGCTAGGTGGTAAATTGCATTGCACACCACATGCATAATGAAGGAGTGAACAGTCTTTAGTTCCTGGAGTGTTCCTCTTGCAGAGATGTGCAAATTGGGGCAACAAAACTCGGGCCAGATGGAAGAGCTACAATGCTGGAAACTGTCTACAATGCACTGTCAGTGCTAGGTATCTCTTAAATGTACAACCTGATGAGGTCTCTGGGGAGGTGAATTTATAAGTTGCTCAATATCCCAAATGATGGCGAACCAATGAATTTTGTAAGAATTCTGCTGTTACCTTGGAGAATCAGTTTGAAAGCATGCACCACCCACATTACCTGGGGAAGGCATTATCATACTCTCCACAGCAAGACATGCGGAAAACACTTCAGAGGTTAGTATACCAGTAATAAAGATGCCTTGCATATAAGAAACTGACTTATATACCAAACTACCTTAAAGATTAAAGGTTGACTTTGTGTTTTCTTTCTTTTAAAAAGACATTTTTATTTTATGTGTATGAGTGTTTTGGCTGCATATATGTATATACTCCAAGAGCATGAAAGGGTCAGTGGAGGGGAGAAGAGGACATAGGATCCTCTGGAACTGAAGTTACGGAGAGTTGTTAGCTACCATGTTGGTGCTGAGAACCAAACCTGGGTCCTCTGCAAGAACATCAAGGGCTCTCAGCCACTGAGCCATTTCTCTATCCCCTGATTTCTATTTTTTACATGAGCAAATACTATTTTCTTAATTGCTTTAGCTAGGTAACTATTGAATAATTTTATATTTGGAACAAGAAATAACCCACCACACTCTTTAATGAGCTAAATATAATCTTTAAATATACTTTTAAAAATGTATGGCATATGTTACATGTATATATGTACAAAAAATGTATTTGTGTCCTATTTACCTACAAAGGAAATCACATGGACATTTGGTGTATTGATTAAGCTCTATTCTGACTCATGATTCAGGTCTGCATTGGTGTGAGTTAAAAAAAAATACTAAGATTTTTGGTTTTTGGTGAAATAAGGGTGTATTGGAGAGTCTTCATCTTTTCAGGGCATTTCTGTTCTTATTTCAAGTTGCCCTCACAGAAAATGGTACTGTCAGTCACACTGCCATTCATATTTCCAAGTAGTAATTCCCATAAGATGATCTTTAGGTGGTCATAAGACAGAACACATTAAACACTTCAGTGTATCCCAGAGTTTGAAAAAATCTAAAAGACCTAGAGATCACTTAGTAGGAATTTGGAGTATCAATTTTCTTTTCAACTACCCTACAATGGACAACTTATTTAATATCTCAATTTTCTTTTTCTGTTCCCTTCAGTGGGCCATGGTACTTGGCAGTTTTCCAGCCTTCAAAACAGATTCTCTACAAAGTGAAAGCACCAAGCTTTAACTTAGATACTCTACACAAGGTTCAATAAGGCAGGTTGGGGTGAGGATCTGTCACTGCCAGTTCTCAAAACTGGCATTTACACAATACAGACGACACAACGCAGGACTGGTGTTTTCCAAATAAGATGGAGCAAGTGCTTTGAAGACCAGGTAGCTGAGAATCTTCAAGGAGGCAAAAATAATAGCAAGTCATCACAGAGAAACCTTAATATCTAGAAGGTAAGCTTTATTTTTACAAAGCAAAGATATTTCTGTCGCACAAAATTACAGTTCTAAATAAGTTTTGCAATAAAATTTAACTAAATATATCAAATATGCAGAAGTATCTATTTACAATAATTACCATGAGATCCACCACTACAAATACTTTGTTGTGTTTTTTTTAATGATTGATATTTCTTCTGAAATTTTTAATGTAAAATACATTTATATATGTTTGTATTTTTATATTTTTATTTTACTACTCAATGACCATATTCTTATTATTACCACTATTACTTTTCGTTTAATTCTTTGATATATTTATTTTTATTTTATTTATATGAGTGTTTTGCATGAATGAATATATTTAAGTGTGCCTGTGTGGTACAATGGCCAGAAAAGGGCAACAGATCCCCTGGAACTGGAGTTCCAGACAGTTGTTAGCCACTATGTGGGTGCTGGGAACCAAACCCTGAATGAGCAGCCAGTGCTCTAAAGCACCCCACTACTCCATCTCTCCAGCACCACTACTATCTTAAGAAATCAGGCTTAAATTCCACATAGATATATTCACAAGTATCTTACTTCCTGATTTTTTTCAAGTAGAATATAAGGTTTCAACTTCCATAAGCACTGTTATTTATGATTTTAATGATTTTTATTTCGTTATGTTATTTTCTTAGAGAAAATATAACTTACATGCAAATCAAAGAAGGTAAAATCTATGTGAGGTACATATCATTATACAAATTTCTAAAATTGCCACAAATGATGTATAAAATGCCCATTTTTACTTCATTATTGAAAATCACATTGCTGTCTTAGCAATTTTTTGTGATTTTTTTTAGTTGTTAGAGTAAATATGGAACATCTTTTAATTTGTAATTATTTCCAGAAAAATTCAACGTTATCATTCCAAATTTATATTTATGGTTCTAATTTTCACACTTTGGTCAATTTTCTTAAGTCATAATGTTACTTTATAATAATATCATTTTAGCACATGTCTGCATTTGGGTCAGTGTTGTACCCTAGTCTCACTTTTTAACATTTTATCAAATTCTTTTCTACAATATCACCTTTGATTATTTTTACAACAATATTCATTTTTACTTAAATTATCGGCCATTTTGTAGTCACATACTACTAATGAGGGGATGCCATTGGGGGGAGCATTTTAGCAACCTCTACCAAGCTTAATTATTGTGTAGATAGGTTTATCTCAGAAGTTCAGAAATTCGTCTGTTAATACATGTGACATGAAAGTGGAGAGGGGACTACTCAAGGAAGAAACCACAAGGGAAGGCAGGGGAGAGGAGTGGGAAAAGAGCATCAACAACAAAAAAGCAAAAAATGATCATAATGAACCTAATTGCGTACATGCTACTTAATTTAAAAAAAAAAAACAGAAAAGGGGAAAATGCATAACAAGTAGAAATTGACCTGTTGGGATACATCCTTTATGTATTTACATACATGCATAATATCTATATATGTACATTAATGTAGAGACAAGAATGTGTCCTGAATATTACTGTTAGTGATGATAAATAATATAAATACTATTAAAATGTTACTGAAAAACTACTCAAATTATTCAATTCCAAAGCAATCTAACAAGTGGTCATTGAGAAAAAATGGTGTGGAGTTTGATTGTGACATGAAAATCTCTCCATGGAAGAGTGTTAAATTTATAACAAGACAGCCAAAGTGAGTACAATGTATTCTTTCATGATGTATTTCATGATGTGTGCATCTCTATGCAGATAGAAATTAATATTGAGTTGCATACAAAGATGGATACGGTTATATTTATAGATGTACATGTAGAAACAGAGGGGTCAGACATAGACGGTTATATCGACATATGCATGTACACCAACACGAAGACAGGCCTTAGCAAATGAAAGTGGGAAGATCGTCTTCATTTGCCAGAATTTTCAAGATCAATAAAACTCTTGATTTTCTCATTATTGTGAACTCCCTGCTAATATCATTTAGGTTTTGACTTTAAATAAACCTATAAGCTGATAATAGTGAAATTTATATCTAAGACTGGTCCTCTACTTTAAAATCTGCTCGGTTGTTTATTTTTAAAAATTGACTAATAAATATTCCCTAGCAAATAAAACAATCATCCAAGCTCTGACCAATCTGAGCTTCATACATCTCACTGTATCTCTCATATCCATCTAATAAGAATCACAAATTAAAATGTCTACTGGTTAATCTTTTGCTCTAACCTCCCTTATTTCATTAGTCAGAATCCGTTTTCCAATTGCTCAGGCAACCTCCCTGTTCTTCATACTTGACTCTTTTTTTACTGTAAATCCCATGCTATATAAGAACAACATACTAACTGAAAAGTGATAAATACAATATTTGTTCTCACTATATGTGTTTAAGGCTCTTTATATTATAGTCATATTTAAAATTTTAGTAATGTACATTTAACATGATCAATAATCATAGAAGGGAAAAATCTCTGAACAGTGTGTGGTTTATAGATAAAATTTTTATTGACATAAAATATCTTGGAACTGAAAATACTGTAGCATCAGTTCTAGTTCAACAATTTTATGTCACATAAATCTAAAGATACATTTTTGAGAAATGAGAGTGACAGTTGATCCTTAGATGGCCAGAAAATGTTGTGCTCCTTATGTAACAAATCCTAACTCTTATTCTCATCTTTAGAAAGTATGAAGGAGATAACTATCTCCTATTAAGCCTAATTCCCATATTGTTTAATATGCATCACTTTTGAAATCAGACACTCCTGACAAAAGTATTAAGTTTTCCAAACTAGAAGCAATGCATGAAAGTTCAGTCTCAAAAGAAAACCTCTCCCTCCCACCCCCTTCATCCCTTGTCCTCTCTTCAGTCACCCTTCCCAGTGACACATCTATGCTTAATATTTGCTTCATGTGTAAAACAGATGAGCATCTTAAGGAATTCCACCACTTCCATATAAAGGCCAACTGGAAAGAAATAGTTATCATATATATGCTAAATCAAACCAATGCCATTAAAAATAAGGTTCTACTACCTTGGACCATTTCAATCCCAGAGGAACATTGTTCTTAGCAAGTAATTATGCTGGCAGGGGAAATGTGAAGTCAGAAGCAAGGAGGATGGAAAAGGCATTTCCAGAATTCACTGAAATGAAACTTCCAAAACACCAAGTGGCCAGCTGAGGAACTCAGCAGCTGCATACCTATTAACCATTTTCATGTAAATTATGAATCCAATAAGTGAGTCAAAAATAGTGACAAACACTGTGGCTACAGCCGTAGTCACTAATCAAAGGCTTGCCTTCACCTGTGCTCAGTGGGAGCCATGTTTTCTTCTTTTACTGGCCTGTACTTTCAAGCTAACAGAACACAATTAACCAAGAAGCAGTACAATTAACCAAGAAAAGTGATCAAACAATAGGTTATTCAGGAAAATGTCATGCCAACATCTTTCATTCTTGGCTCCCTTTATAGCAGATGATTTTACAGTCTTTTCACTGAGAAGAATGAAAATAAATATACTCTGCTTTCCTTCTCTCCACACCTGCTTCTCCTCAGACCTCTGAACTCTCCATGAATTTCTGTTGATGGCTCTCTGATAATGATTGTAGGTAGAATTTGAGTATAGTCGGTATGACCACTGTGTGTTTTGAATTAGACCTAAACTGCTCTTCCTAGAAGTCAAAGTCCTTCACTAATCAGCCCCTTGGGTCTTTTCACTAATGTCCATCCCTGTAAATGGTTGCATTAAAATGAAATAGAGAAATATGTGGATAAAGGAGAGTTCTTCCTGTGAATGGTGGAGTAAGATGTCACATCCTTTCCAGACACACTATCAAAGAATGAGAGAGATGCATCCCCGAATACAATGCATGAGTTAATAAGGCTTTAGTAAACCTTATTTCAGTTAATAATTTTTAGCTAAAATATGGCTAGAAAAGCCCAAGGTAACCTCATCTGCTGACCTTCAGAAATAGTAATGCTTCCTGATCAAGTTGTGACATTTGTAACCATATACATGTTGGAATCAAAAATAAGTCTTTATTCGCCTCCTGTTAGATTTAAATCATAGCCTTCACTAAAGCTTAATAAAGCTTAATTCTTAATATCATTTTCAAATGCAAGAAATAGCTTATTCATCAACAAAATCATTTTATTTATACTCTTGCCATAGTTCACCAGAGATGTCTCAAATTTCTTTTATTAAGACCCTCCCAGGCCTTTCTATAATATGCAGTAAGGGTATATTTACATCACACTCCCACTGAAAAAATCAGTACAACATAAGTAAATTATTCTAAAAACTTTCTCAGAGTCTGGCTCTTTGGCTAAAAACCATGTGTATCACAGTTTTTACAAAAACACATACCACTTCCTCAATAGAATAGGGCGGCTCCATCTGTGTGGTTCTATTCAACTATTGTACAGCATGGGAGCACATATTTATGAATCATTTGTCCAACAGACCTCACTGGATCCTTAACACCTGCTGTGGAAAGCATATCTTCAGGCATATGATGAAAACATTTCAAAACTCAGAAGAAACCAAAACAAAGCAGCTCTTTTTAAGTTTGATAGACAAAAATAATAAATCTAGTTAAAATATATTCCTGAGCCTGACTTGGGAAAGAGCGAATACAACTTTTAAAAGATAATAGTAGAGTAACCCTTAGCATAGTGAAGAAGCCAAATATTGGTGACCACACAGTCTGCAACTCCTGAGTACTCCTCTTTCTCCTTCTTCCTCTCTCTACCTTCCCACCAATTTTAAACCCACACTTACACTTGTAAGGAAAGCATGTTTGTTTACGTATTTTGTTTTTATGTTCCAGTCAGTCTAAAAATATTTCATTATTTTAAAAATCATGTAAAATATTCATAAGGGTAATGTAGAAACCAAAAATGTTAAAACCATAGACTCCCACTGCTTTTCTTATGAGCAGATGGCTCATTCTAACAGCATCAATCCACACTACAGTCTTATGACCTGAGTTGTTTTGGTTCATTCACATCTCCTGCTTCTCTCACTATAGCATTACCCACTCAACACTGAAATAGCTAATCATTTCACAGACAGCCATCTGACTGATTTGTAGATAGAGTACTAAACAACTGGGCTGACTGCCGTTTCCCCCGGCATTGATCAAATAATCCTGGATCGCTGTGCAGCAGCCTTCTCTCTCACCTATTGACTCCAGGCTCATTTTCTTCTCTATGGACTTTATTTCATTTCCTCTTTATCTGACTCAGCCCCGTTTTCACTTTATCATAGGTAGCAAGTCAATTTCTAGTCACGGGGTTATCAGTAAAGATTATCAGGGTGAACATCTGTCTCCCACACCCAAAGAAATAAATTGAATTTTAAAAGATAATAGATGACTAGATGTATGCAGCTAACAGAGAGAGAGAGAGAGAGAGAGAGAGAGAGAGAGAGAGAGAGAGAGAGACCCTACCACCCAGACAAATCTGTCAGTTGTCACTCTGGACTCTTGCTAGCTATTTCACTTTGATTACCAGTGGCTTCCAGGTCAAAGGGTACAAGAGTATGAACAAGGAAAAGTAATAAATAAGTTCTTCTGACAACAGAGATTTTAGCACCAACCAGGGTATGATGGTTAAGTACACAGAATAATCAAGGGCTGATTCTGCTTGCTCTCTACAGGGAAGACATATAAAATCATTTTAAGACCCTCCCACAGAATATGGTATTTTTAGTTGTTTTTTGAAGGAAAAAAAATTAAAAAGAGACTTAGCTCACCCTGTTATTTGGGATTACAGGTAGTTTGAAAGTGTTAAAGTTCTATAAAAATGAGTTTATTGCCAATGTTTTAAATGGAGACAGATGATATGATGCTCCAGTCTTGAAACTGTAAATGTTTACATGTAACCCATGACTATATTCTTGCGATGTAAAAGTTAGTGGTGATTAAAATGATTAAAATTACGTTGTTGTTTACTTACTTGGAATTGACATTAATATCCTTATGAATTATCCAAGAGAGGCATTACAGAGCAAAATTCTCAAGCTTAGAAGTACAGCAGTTCTTTTGGAAAGTAAGCTCCCATGCAAATGGAGATTCTCTAATGCACTTCTCAGCTTAGGGGAACTGTGCCCTCGAAGTATCTATCAATCTTAAAACATTTGTGGTCATCATAACTGGGAGGATAGTACTGTCAACCAGTGGGAGAGACCAGGGACACTGCCAAATATCCAGCCATGGAAAGTCTTCACACCCAACAAGAAAGAATGTTTAGCTACACATGTTCATTGTGCCAAGATTAAGGAACTCTGTTCTACTGAAGACATACCAGGGTCCAAGGAAGTGCTGTCACTTGGAAATGAAAAAAGAAAAAAATAAGAAAATGCAAAGTTTGTTGTCAAGTGGCAACATGGAACTTTAGATCTGGAAGAGGCATGAAAAATTGCGCAGTCCAAATTTTACCTAAGACAGTCAGTAGAGAGGCTATGCTGCATGCTAGTCCAGTTTGCACATTCTGGTCCAGCAGTAACTGGGTAAGGAGAGACAGCAGGCAAATTTGAGTTTTAGTGGCTGACACAACTGTAGGATCCCTTGAGAGCCCCATTGTGGACTTTTCTCTGTAGTGGTCACTTGAACAAGATCAGGATGATTCAACTGGGCAGCAGAGGGTAAGAAGGGATATTACTGAGGTTAATAGCATAATTAAAGAAAATAAGGGTGAGCATGTTTATTCATCAAATGTTGTTACACTAGAATTAAGATAAGCCCTTGGAACTTCATAAATGGAAGGAAAGAAGCTCTCATACATTTAGCAAATTTATAAAATTCATTACATTCAAGAGGAGGCTTAAGTTTTAAAAATACCTTCCACTTACAGAAGGGAAACTCATGACACAGTGCTGAAGAAATCCAAGCTATTTAGTAGTTGCATTGGACAGAGTCATGCTGCCTCTGGTTATTCTAGCCATAAAGAAGTTCACTAAACATACCAGGTGGCTCTTAGAAATATTGAAAAGGTAGAAAAAACACACTGCAGACTATATTTTGTAAATAGCTTGTTATTCTTCTAGCCTGAACATGTAAGGATGCCAGGCTGACACTAGTCAGCTATACTGACACCAGTCACCACACAATGCAACAGCAACCACCACAGCCGAAGATGAGCAGGGATGTGCTAAGCTTGCTTCTCGCAGAAGTCAATATATGGAATTTTGCTGTTCACTGTGACAGAAGGAAAGAACTAAAAGTCTCATATCAGCTACTAACCCCTCTGGGCAGAAATGATACTGTTAATTCTACTCATAATTCATTAGTCAGGACTAGTCAAGTCGCCTGTCTCCACCAATGAACAAGGAGGCCAGAAAGTATAACCCTACACGTGTGGCAAAGATAGAGCCCCAATGATGACAACAGCAGCTTCTATCCTTATTTTAAAGCCTGTCTGCCCTAGAAACCCTGCGTTGGGTTCACATGCATGCTGTCACCACCAAACAGAGCACTCTCTGTCCCTTTGTTCTTGCAACACTCACTCCTGGCCTAGCATAGTGAGTGCCAATCTGGCAGAGGTGGGTGTGCTTGACAAGAGTTCAGGTCAAATGTCTGCTGCACAATTTTCAACTGCCATAAGCTAAGACTTGTTTCTTAAAGATTCCTAAAATAGAGAGCTCCTTAAACATAAAAGTTCTATAAAACATATGGATGCAGGATGTTGAAAAGTATAATAAATTTCTATCTAGGAGTGTGAATTTTAAGTCATTTGTGTTCTTGCCACAAGTGTCCCTTCCAGCTAATACTTATGTATTGTCTTAATAGGTCAGATCAATAAGTCTTAGCCTACATTTTGGATTCCCAATGAAGACTGCACAGCACAGAATGATATGGAGAAAATAAATTGCATTAGAAAGAAACATTGGCTTCTAAAGCACCAAGAAGAATACAGGGAAAGAGTGCCTGAAGTGACCGTGTCAAAATGATACTAGGTCTCCCCAGAGTATAGCACATAAGAGAGAGCTCAGAGCAAAGAGGAGAAAATTGTAAAAGACCAGTTTATATTTGTGGAAATGATCTCTGCAATAGCCAGAGGCAATCTGCAACTGGCACCTCAGTGTTGGGCAGGAATATTGAAAACTGCCCAGAGGCTGAGCTAAATTGTGCTCTTGATATACCCAGAAGCAGCCTTCCTCACCATTAATCTACATGATTTTATCCTCCTCCCTGAACACACATTTTCCTTATTCATTTTCTTTTCTTAATTCCCTCCACTCCAAGGGAAAAATCAAATCCAAAAATGAGGAAATGAAAGCTGAAATTTAAAGTTTAATAGATTAAACCAAGAAGTAAATTACATATGTTCTAAACTTCATATTAGCTAACTGTGACTGTATTACATCTTTGATGCTTTTTTCTTGAAAGGAATTCTTCTAATTACAGAACTTTCCAACAGTAATAGAAAATTATATTTTATCATATGAAACTTTCATAGTACATATAGGTACTTCACATAACTGTAACTTAACCCTCTTATTCAAATATTAAGTAAATATATTTTAATTGAGAGCTTTTTGCATTGATATGATTTATGTATTAGAAAAAAATCTTACCTGGAGTTTTTTTAATCCACTTGACAGAAGGAAGTTCTCAAAGTATGTTATTTTAAAATAAAGTATGGAATTTACAAAAGAGGCACTCTAATTTAGAAAAGGTAAATTGTTTCCTACCATGAAGGCATCCATTCTTTTCATTCTAAGTCAGTGTATATGCACATTTGTGTGTAGTTCCATGTATGTGTGTGCATATATACCCTTGTGAATATAAAAATATTACATATCCACACAAGTTACCATATAAATATATATGGATATATATAATGTACACAATATCAATACTGGTGTTTTAGCTTATATGGATTTACAGTAATTGCCACGGTTGAAGTGGATGGTCTGTTCACCAAACAGATACCCTATCAGGCAGGACTGAAACATTCCTTTTTTGAAATGCTGACATTTAAAAAAAAAAAAATGGCTGACTCTATGGATAGACACAATAGAGAGAGTTCACATATGAGCTCACAGTGGTTGTGAAAGCACACACAAGACCTGCACAAACTCACATCAGACACAATCCCAGCATGGAGGTGGGGGAGGTGGGCACAAAGTCCCATCCTAGGAGCTATTGACAAAGGACAGCTGCTGGGAAAGGTTGAGTCGGTTTTCTTTAAAGATGTTACCCCTGGTTGGTCAACCATACTTTGGGAGATGGGCCCACACCCAATAGTATTTGGACAACATAAATTAGACTCTATGGGCTTTGTAAAAAAGTGGACATGAAGTTGGGTAGGTGGGCAGGTTAGATCTGGGAGGAGTTGCAGAGGTCACTGTGATCAAATACATTATATTTCATTATCAAA
>NW_008342282.1:1627250-1630124 GCF_000622305.1 Nannospalax galili | reverse complement strand
CACTTAAATATTTTAGAACAATATCTTGCTTATGTTAATCAGGCTCAAATATTAGCCATTAATTCTCATTGTAAAGATTCCTTAAATATCTTTCAAATGATTCATTCATATTGGAGTTAATATATTTAAACATTTAAATGAAAATATTATTTTAATATGTATTCAGCTATAAATATTTTGTAATCACTTCACATTTGAAATCATTTCCTAGAAGGCATTTACAGAAATAAAATTAGTGGGTTAAAAGTTATACATATTTAATAGTAATGTCTGTCTACTTTACAATTTTAAAAAATCAATAAATATCCATTACAGAATCAAAAAGTAGACAGTGGCAAAAGAAAAACCTGAAATTCTCTAATTTTCCTTGCACTTAAAATTAGTATTACATTCACAGGTTCCACATCTGTGGATTCAAACAGCTTCTGACTGTAACTATTCAGAAGGAAAAATGCTTCCATATTGGCCATTTCTATAAATTTTTTACTTGTCATTACTTCCTAAACAACACAGTTCTCCACACAGCTATTTACATAGCATCTACATTATGATTGTTCTTGTGAGTGAGCTAGGCGTGGGGCACACCTATAAAACCAGAACTGGAACATGAAGACTGGAGGAGGATCAGAAGATCAAAGTTATACTCAGCTACGAAGCAAGTCGATGCCATTCTAGACCACATGAGGTCCTGTCAGAGGGAGAGAGAACTTAGGGGTGGAGGAACAAAAGGAGGGATGGAAGGAGGAACGGAATGAGGGAGGGAGGGAGGGAGGAAAGAAGGAAGGAAGGAAGGAAGGAAGGAAGGAAGGAAGGAAGGAAGGAAGGAAGGAAGAGAGGGAGGGAGAGAAGAATGAAGGAAGAGAGGGAGAGGGAGGGAGCTAGGGAGGAATAAAAGGAGGTAAGGAGGAAGAGATGGATAGAGGAAGAAAAGGAGGGAGGGAAGAAGAAAGGAAAGAGAATATCTAGAAATTATTTACAATGTACAAGAAATTACGCTAGGTTATATACAAGCACTGTGTGCTATTTAACAGGAATGCCTTGAACACAAGTATGCTTTGGTATACAGAGGATGACTGTATAATGTAAGAGACATGGTTGAAAATATTTCTATATACCAAAATGATATGATCACCAAGATGTTTTGTTAATATTAAAAACGAGCTGAGAACACTGTGTAGTGAATATTTTAATGTCTATTTAAAAAAAAAAAAAAAAAAAGCACACGCTTTTAATCCCAGCACTTGGGAGGCAGAGGCAGGAGGATCTTAGTGAGTTTGAGGCCATCCTCATCTACATAGCGAGTTTCAGGCCAGCTGGGGCTACAGGGAAACCCTGTCTCAAAAAGACCAAAAAAAAAAAAAAAGAGGTCATATTATTCCAAATTGAGATTTCATATACATAGAATAACTCCACATGGCCACAATTGCCTCCAGGGAGAAGATATGATAGCCTGGGAAAGAGACTCCTTTACTACATACTTGGTTAAGTTGTTTTTGAATGGCATAATGACCTCAAATTAACATGTTTGAAAAAACAGACCACAACTCTAAAACATTTCACTTCTAAGTTAAAGAAAGGAATATAATTAACAGAATGGAAAGTAAATTTTCTTGATATTACAGTGCAACTAGAAACACACAGATATTCATACATCTTTGAATTCTTGCCAGCATTCAACATTTACAAGTGTTTAATGTTTGCTAATTTTCTGGGCAAAACAATATCTCGTTTTTATTTTATCCTTCTTAGATAATGAATTTGAACCACTTTTACAATGTATTTTAAGGTATTATTATACTTTGGAGGAAAGAGACTTCTGATAATGGTAACACAAAGTGACCATGGAATCTTTTCCACATACAGCAACAACAAAAAAATGATAGAGAGATGACTCAGCACTTAAGCACACTGGCACTTCTTGCAAAGGATGCTAGTTCAATTCCCAGCAATCATACGGTGTCTAACAATCATCTGTAACTCCAGTTCCAAGGGAATCCAACGCCCTCTTCTGACCTCCATGGGCATTGCAGGATATGGGCACACCTATTACATGCAGGCAATACACATAAAATAAAAATATAAAATAAAAATAATTAACACAATATTTGTGGTGATTTGAATGAGAATATCCCCCATAAGCTCCACGTATTTTTCTTTTTTGTCTCCAGTTGGTGGCGCTGTTTTGGGAGCTCTTAGAAGGTATGGCCTTGTTAGAGGAAGCATGACACTGCCCCGGGGCGGGGTTAGAGAGTTATTAAGCCTTGTTGGATCTCCAGTCCCTCTCTGCTTCCTGTGCCTCCTTGAATATGTGAGAGCTCGCTTTTGCTCCTACTCCAGCCACCTCGGCCATTCCTCTCAGGCATGGTGGACTCTTACCCCTTTGGAACTGTAAGCTAAATAAACTCTTCCTTTTTAGTTAGCTTGGTGCCTTGGTCACAGTGTTTTACCACAGTAACAGAAAAGTAACTGACAGGTTTGTTGTTGTTGTTGTTGTTGTTCTTGGGTTATGGGGGGGTTTTTTTTGGTCTTTTTGAGACAGGGTCTCCCTGTGGCCCCAGCTGTCCTGGAACTCACTATGTAGAGCAGGCTGGCCTCAAATAAACTCTTCCTTTTTAGTTAGCTTGGTGCCTTGGTCACAGTGTTTTACCACAGTAACAGAAAAGTAACTGACAGGTTTGTTGTTGTTGTTGTTGTTGTTCTTGGGTTATGGGGGGGTTTTTTTTGGTCTTTTTGAGACAGGGTCTCCCTGTGGCCCCAGCTGTCCTGGAACTCACTATGTAGAGCAGGCTGGCCTCATCACAGAGATCCGCCTACCTCTGCCTCCCGAGTGCTGGGATTAAAGGCATGTGCCACCATCCCCAGCGACAGTATTTT
>NW_008342282.1:1625294-1627156 GCF_000622305.1 Nannospalax galili | reverse complement strand
GGTTTACAGTTGAATTATTACAGTTATACAATACTGTACTCAGTATAAACTTTATAAGACATGAAATTAAATGGTTTTAATCTTTTGAAAAGATCTCCATTTCATTATTAAAATACACAGTTTCACGCAGAAAAATTCATTTTTAATGCAATTGACATTAAGATGTTTGCACATGCATTTCTAATCTCTATATATCTGATTATTACTAGTCACAGTTGGTTACTTTCTGAGTTCCTTGGCATCTGAGCATGGATATAAAGTCATCAGGTAAATTTCAATGGTAATGTTTTTCACATCTACTAATTATTAAGGAGCAAACTTTTATGCATTAAAGAATTATTTTTTAATCATTTTTTAATGTTTAATAACTACATGATCAGAAACATTTCACTACAGCTTTAACATATTCAGTAACACACACCTGAGAAAGAGTACATACATCTCTTTCACAAGTGGGTACAAGTTTCTAGGTTCACAGTTGAATTAATACAGTTATACAATATTGAACTCAGTATAAGCCCTGTAAGACATAAAATTGAATGAGTTTTTATCCTTTAAAAAAGATCTCCATTTCATTTTAGACTATATTGTTCCTTGCAGAAAGGTTCATTGTTTTGGCTACTAACACTGAGCTGTTGGCACATACATCTCTAATCTGTATGTATCTGATTATTACTAGTTATAATCAGTTGCACTTGGATACTTGGCTCCTGTTGATGTCTATAAAGTCATCGGGTAGATTTCAATTGTAATGTTTATCACCTCTACTAATTAGCATGACATAAATTTCCATGCTTCCTCCTCAAATATAATACATTTTTTAATTTGTTGAATTTGTGTGTGTGTGTGTGTGTGTGTGTGTGTATCACACAGAACATCCCAAACCATCTTATTCAACTATACACCCACTTCCCAGATGGCAACTTCCCATAGCCTCCTTCCCCCTACTAGAGCGGGTTTAGAAAATCTTTTCTTACAACTATGTCTTGTAGGTTTTTTCCAATGTTTTCTTCCAACAGTTTCAGAATTTCAAGCTTTACATTGAGATCTTGACCCATTTGGAATTGACTTTTGTGCAGGGTAAAAGATAGGGGTTTAGTTTCATTCTTCTACAGGTGGAGATCCAGTTTTGCCAGCACCATTTGCTGAACATGCTTTCTTTCCTCCAGTGATTATTTTTGGCCCCTTTGTCAAATATCAGGTGGCTGAAATCATATTTACTCATATTTGGGTCTTCAATTTTGTTCCATTGATCTATGGGTCTATTTTTGTGCCAGTACCATGTTGTTTTTATGACTATAGCTTTGTAATACAGCTTAAAATCTAGTATAGTAATCCCCCCAGATTTGCTCTTAGTGCTCAGGGTTGCTTTGGTTAATCAAGGTCTTTTGTGCTTCCATATGAATGTTAGGATGTTTTTTTCCAATTCTGTGAAAAATATCCTGGGGATTTTGATTGGCATTGTGTTGAATCTATAAATGACTTTTGGTAGGATGTTCAATTTCACAATATTAATTTGGTCAGGTTTATTCCGAGATTTTTTTTTTTGGCAGCTATTGTAGGGTAATTTTGTAACCTGCCACTTTACTGAACTTGTTAATTTCTAGGAGTTTCCTGGTGGAATTTTTGGCATCTCTTAGATATAATATCATATCATCTGCAAAAAGGGATAATTTGATCTCTGCTTTTCCAATTATTACTCTTTAATTTCCTTCTCTTTTTTTATTGCTCTTGCAAGAGTTTCAAGCGCTATATTAAAGAGAAGTGGAGACAGTGGACAGCCCTCTCTGGTTCCTGATTTCAATGGGAATGCTTCCGGTTTTTCTCCATTTAGGATGATGTTGGCTACGGGTTTGTTGTAC
>NW_008342282.1:1608569-1625265 GCF_000622305.1 Nannospalax galili | reverse complement strand
TTCCCTCCAGTCCAATTCTCTCTAAGACTTTGAACATAAATGCATGTTGAAATTTGTCAAAGGCCTTGTCTGCATCTACTGAGATGATTATGTCGTTCTTGTCTTTGAGCCCATCTATATGACTTAACATATATTGAACCATCCCTGCATCTCTGGGATAAAGCCGACTTGATCATGATGGATGATCTTTTTGATGTGTGTCTGTATGTGGTTTGCAAGTATGTTGTTGAGAATTTTGCATCTATGTTCATTAAGGATATGGGTCTATAGTTTTCTTTTTTGGTTGTATCTTTACCTGGCTTTGGTATTAGAGTAATACTGGCTTCACAGAAGAAGTATTGGATGTAGATCTTCTTTAAATATCTATAGAAATCTGCTGTAAATCCATTTAGTCCTTGGCTTTTTTTAGTTGGGAGGTTTTGTACTACTGTTTCAAATTTTTTGTATGTTATGGGTCTGTTTAAGCTGTTAATCTCTTCTTGGTTTAGTTTTGGTGATTCCCATGCTTTAGAAATCCATCCATTTCTTCTAGGTCTTCAAATTTAGTAACATATAGGTTTTTAAAGTATTCCCTTATAATGTTCTGTATCTTTCTGGTGTCTGTTGTGATGTTTCCCCTTTCAGCTCTGATTTTGTTGATTCAGAGGTGCTCTTTCTTTGTTTTGGTTAACTGGGCTAGTGGTCTGTCAATCTTGTTTATCTTGTCAAAGCACCAGCTCTTGGATTAGTTGATTCTTTGTATTGTTTTCTTTGTTTCAATTTCATTCATTTCTGCCCTGATTTTTGTTATTTCTTCTTGTCTGCTGGGTTTGGGTTTCATTTGCTGTTGCTTCTCAAGTGTCTTGAGTTGCAATGCTAAGTCATTTGTATTCTTTCTGATTTTTTGATGTAGGCACTTAGAGCTGTAAACTTCCCTCTAAGGACCGCTTTCAGCATGTCCCAGAGGTTTTCTCGTGTTGTGTTGTCCTTTTCATTTAATTCCAGGAATACTTTTATTTCTTTCTTAATTTCTCTTTTGACCCATTCATCATTCAGGAGTGTATGGTTTAATCTCCATGTGATCATGTGGTGATTAGGGCTTCTTCCAGTGTTGATTGTAAGCTTTATTGCATTGTGGTCTGATAGACTGCATGGAATTATTTCAATATTTTTGTACATGTTGAGGTTTGTTTTGTGGCCTAGTATGTGGTAAATTTTTGAAAAATTTCCATGGGGTGCTGAGTAGAAAGTGTATTCTTTGGTGTTTGGGTGGAATAATCAAAAGATGTCTGTTAGGTCCATTTCATTTGATATATGGTATTGTTTAATTCAGATGTCTCTCTGTTACCTCTCTGACCTGTTGACCTATCTAATGGAGACAATGGGGTACTGAAGTCCCATACTATTAATGAGTTGGGATTAATCTGCATCTTAAAGTCCTGTAGTATTTTTTTTATGAAATTGGGTGCACCAGAGTTTGGTGAATATATGTTCATGATTGTAATATCTTCTTGATTTATTGTCCCTTTGTTAAAATGAATTGGCCCTCTTTATCTCTTCTGATTAGTTTTAGCTTAAAGTCTATTTTGTCAGCTATTAGAATTGCTATGCCAGCTTTTCTCTTAGTAATCTTTGCTTGGTATATTTTTTCCATCCTTTTGCTTTAAGATAGTGTCTGTCCTTAAAAGTGAGATGAGTTTCTTGCAGACAACAAAAAGATGGGTTTTGTTTCTTAACCCATTCACTAGTCTGTGTCTTTTGACTGAGGAGTTCATTCCATTAATATTTGAAGTTATTAATGAAAGATGAGTATTGAATCCTGTCATTTTTATTTCTGTTTACATTCTTGATATAGCTGTACTTTTCCACAGTTATACCTTCATTGGATTTATTTCCACAACCTCTTGGGCATAGTTGTACCGTTCTTCACCTCTTTGTTTTGCTTCCAGAACTCTCTGAAGGGCTGGTTTTGTGGACATGAATTCCTTCAGCCTATTTATGTCATGGAAGATTTTTCTTTCCCCTTTCAGTATAATAGACATTTTGGCTGGGTATAGTAATCTCGGTTGGCATCTGTGGTCATTTAAAACTGGGAATACTTTGGTCCAGGCTCTTCTGGCTTTCATAGTTTGCACTGAAAAGTCATCTGTAATCCTAATGGGTTTTCCTTTATATGTGACTTGTTGTTTCTCTTTTGCAGCTTTCAGAATTGTCTCTTTGTTTTGTATGTGTAGTGTTTTTACTATGATGTGCCATGAAGAGTTTCTTTATTGCTCCTGTCTGTTTGGTGTTCTATATGCTTCTTGAATTTGTATGGGCATGTCTTTCTTTAATTTGGGGAAATTTTCTTTCATGATTCTGTTCAAGATCTGGTCCATGCCGTTATCTTGGGATTCTTCTCCTTCCTGTATGCTTATGATTCGTAAGTTTGGTCTTTTTATGGTGTCACACAATTCCTGTGTACTTCATTCTTGTGATTTCTTAAATTTCTCATAATCTTTGTTTGAGTGGTCTAGTTCGTCCACTTTATCTTTCAGTCTTGATACTCTGTTTTCCGTTTCATTCATCCTATTGGTGAGGCTTTCTCCTCTTGTTTCTAATTGGCTTACTGAGTGTTTCACTTCCTTCTTCATTTCAGCCTGAGTAGTATTCAATATTTCTAGCTCTTTTCTGAATTCATTCAGAAGTTTATCCCTATCTTCCTTCAGTTCTTTGATTTCTTTGCTTGTGTGGTCTTTAAATTCACTGAATTCTTTTATCATGTTTATAATTGTTCTTTTGAGTTCCATGTCCTGCATTATCTCTACTATGTTCTCATAGTACTCCTCTAGCGGACTATTGGTATTTGGTGGGATATGTTATTTTGGTTTTTCATGTTATTTTTTCTCTGTGATTTTTGACACGTGAATTTCTAGTTTCTGATTCTTGTGTGAGACTCAAGCCTTCATTCAAGTTTAGGTCTGCTTCTTTTTGTGAACTTTATGTGTCTCTGTGGTTTACTTTTTGGCATAAAAAGTTGGTTCATCTAAGGTTCCGGTTGTCTCTTTTGATTTTATATTGGAGTGACCAGATTGTTTTTGTCTTCAGGAGTTCCCACAGAGGCCCAAGTCAGATGTGGATCAGATGCTCTCAGGCTTTCTCCTAAGTTCTAGATCCCTCCAGGAAAGATTTTGGCCTCAGGAATTTGGGGGTTGGGCTGGCCTGGGAGCAGGGTCCAAGAAAGATACTGGTCTAGGTCAGCTTGTGGCAGTGCCACCCAGAGATGGGAAGGAAGATGGGGGTGGGAAGCAGCCCCAAGGGCTCCTGGGGACTGCACTGAGGAGTTGGCTTTGTCTGGATGCGAAGGATCAGGAAGCAGAAAGGTCAGCCCTGGCATCCAGGAAGGAGGCTGGAGGGCAGTGTAGTCCCAGGGAAGTAGAGGGAGGTGAGGGTTGGGCCAGGCCCACAGTGCCCCTTAGGGACCTGAGAAGGAGCTGAGTTTGTCTGGATGAAAAGCATCAGGAAGCAGTAGTGGTTCCCCAGGTGTCTGGGGCCCCAAGACAAAGAATGGGACAGGACCCAGGCTAGGAGGAGAGACCGTTGGGGGAGCTGGGAGGATGTGTGAGGCTGGGGGAGTCAAGGCACAGAAGGTACGATGGACTTACCCCAGAGAAAGGCCTGCAGGTCAGAGAGTGTGGCCTGAACAACCAGCACATGCACGCTGCAAACACGCCAAAAACATCGGGTTGAGTTGAATCTGTGTAATGCCAAAGCACAGAGATGGCTGACATGAAAATGGCCTGATACAGACAGCCAATGAAGAACAGACACGACCTATCAATGGACCAATGGGACACCAGGAGGGGGGATATAACCTCAATAGCCTCAATAAACTAGTCTGCAGCTGCTAGCACTGCCTGCTTCTCACCTGACTCCCAGTGTCTGTGTCGTGACTCTGTGCCAACTCTCCCCTACCCAAGGGGTGCTCAAGTGTCCCCATAACAGGAGAGAGACAAAAGTTTAAATAATAAAAAATGAGGAAAAAAATAATATGAAGGCATGAAGATGGAAAGATAGCAGTGTGGATTGTGATTTCAAGTACATCCAGTAGGATAGATTCAGAGACACAGAGAGTTTTGTGCTAAGACCTAAAGTAAGAAAAAGAGACCTGAAGTTAAGAGGAGGAATGGGGTTCCAGGCAAAAAGACCAGCCTGGAATATGCCCAGCATATACAAGGGTGAAGTAATCAGTGATGGCTAGAGCCAAACAGGTAAAACAGAAGACAAGGAGAAATGAAAATAAAGTAAAAGGGACCAAATCATGTGAGCTTTCTGAGCCACACAAACACTTTGGCCTTCGTTATCAATTCTCTGGAAAGCTAGAGAAGGGTTGTGGTAGAGGATGGAATGTAAGTGATCCATGTTTTAGCAGGATTACACCAGCTGTTATATAGAGTGGAAGAGTAGAATCAGGGAGGCCATTTAAGAGATTATTTCAGTAATATAGAAAAGATCAGAGGTAATTTAAACTATGATGATAACTGTGGAGAAGCCAGATTCCAGACATAGTAGCGTGAAGAGGATTTATAATCAGGCTGAATTTAGGATACAGAGTAAGAGGAAAACCATGAACAATGACAATGCTTGAGAACAAGAAATGGAGCAGGCTATAGGAGGTACAGATATGAGCAAGGACAATACTAGAGGTGGGCATTTTGGATGTGCAAAATTTGAATGTATAAAGTTAGATACACATGTGGAACAAGCTGTTAGTATGTGAGTGTGAAATTGAGGATGAATATGTAATATTTACTGTTATTAGTTCTCCTTGTCTCATTATCATCTCAATTAAGTACATGATTCTACAGTACTTGCCAATATCAATCTCTTACTGACAGTCAAAACTTATTCCTAAAGATCACCAAAGCTGAAATGTTACAGATACTATCTTCAAAATAGTTTTCAAAGAGCTGGAGAGATGGCTTCCTGATTAAGACCATGTATTGCTCTTACAGAAGACCTGAGTTCAGTTCTTAGAACCCACTTCAGGTGACTCACCATCACCTGTAACTCCAGTTCCAGCTCCTGGGAATCTGACACCTCTGGTTTCTTCAGGCACCTATAATCATGTGCACCACATACCTATACACACAACACACACACACACACACACACACACACACACACACACACATACACACACACACATTTTAAAAAATAAAAATTTAAATCTTTCAGAAGGTTTTTTAAAACAGTTTTCAAAGCTTCCAGGTGATTTTAAGCTAGCTTCATGAAATGGTTGGAATTTACAAAAACACTAGACTGATTCTTAATTTCAAAGGCTCAATAGACATCCTCATAAGATCAGACCATGCTCTGAACTTGTATAGGACAGTTTTTATGAAAACTATACAAATAATTATTTTCAATTTTGTTTTTAACTTTGTGTTAAGACCAATTTAAGATAAAAACATTCTTTGACTTGTCTCTAAATTTTGGAAATCTTCCAGGTCTTACATATATCTTTTAATAATTTCTGTCAGAAGATTGGTAACAATCTGTTTAGAATAAATAATTCATAGAAATCTCCATTTCAATACTTTTGTTCAAATTTCATCTCATTGGCTATTTACATTTATTCAAATTTTAATACCTACTGATTTTCTAACTCAGGAACAAATAAATTCTGCACAAGAAAAATATCATCTTCGAGATAAACTAGGTAAAATAATTATAAAACCAAGCTGAAAAGAAACTAAATGTTGTATTAGAATTGTGTGTACTTCTTCGAGATAAACTAGGTAAAATAATTATAAAACCAAGCTGAAAAGAAACTAAATGTTGCATTATAATTGTGTGTACTTCCTGAATAGCCTATGGAACTCAGGGAAGAAGAGACAGCTGGAATGTTGAATACATTAAAAAGCTCTTCCCATTCTTGGTAACAATGAGTTATTCCAACTCTGGGGTGTAGCAGTGGGCCTCAGCAGGGAAGCAATCAGGTAAGCATCAGTCATTAACATAGAGTATCAAACATAAAAACAAACACTCCTTAATATGTATGTTAACTGAAACCAATGATCACAAATGATCTAATTCAAGCAGAAGAGAAATACACATGGTTTCTTTATTAACAATGATTTTATAAACATTAATAGCATAGGACATTATTATTGAGAAATATAATAATAGAATGTGGCATCTGTACTGCTCCACTTTGATGAAAGTGAAAACTTTGAAGTTTCAGAATTCCACTACCACACATGCACCCCAAACTTGTACTATCTTACCAAGGTACGGAGACATTCTACAACCACAGAGATTCTTGGAAATGTGACTTTCAAGTATGAGGAAAACTCATTCATCATATAATGTCACAGGACACAAAAATAGGCAGCTATACTTTGAAAGTTAGATGACAAGTAAAAGATTTTTATCTGAAGGAAATTATAATATATAAAAAAAGGCAAAAAATGGCTTTCAATCTCATTTATAAAAGAAAATAACCAAAAATATGTGAGCAAATAATTTGGAAGAAGTGGAAAGATTTTTTAATGGCATTTTCAGGAGAAGTGAGATTCTTGTGGGTAGGATTGCCAGAGAGAATGGGACCCAGCTGGTCCAGTCCTCAATCAAAGGAGCATGAGCCTTATTATGTGCAAAAAGAGACACTGTATTTGAACCACGACAAAGTCCTTGCCACTAAAATTCTACATTTAACATATCTAATTCTACTCCTACTCATATGATATACAGTTAGTGTTGAAAATCCCCAGTGAGGCAATATTAAATCTAAAAGTTAGAAATTCACAAATGAAATAAACCAAAATTAAAACCTCATATTACACTAATTTAACCATATCATTTAAGCTCTTCTTCATATTGTGTAATATGATAAGCTTTAAAATCCTGTAATTGTTAATGCCACATGACAAATTTAGATGTTTTTCATCTTTAATATACACTAAAACATTAATTTTTCACACACGATTTTTTAACAAACGTAAATACAAATATTTCCTATCCTGTCAGGTTTGTGTTTTGCTAGGTCCTCATTGTCTTGTTGTGTGTTTAGGTTCTATAACAGAGCAAGAAAAAGGAAGGGTGGGGGAAAGAAAGTAATCTCTATATAGCGCATATGCATATATGCATAGAGAGAGAATCAAAATTAAGAACAAGTTTCAAGCAAATGAACATGAGTACCAACTCGCAGGGTACTCTGCTTCTCCCCATGCCTTTATCTAAGCAACATGAAGATTATATCCTCTTTCTCAAGAACTGCTGCACTCACTACTTTTGGAATGCTTCCATCTGAATTCCATTTAATGAGAAATTTTCTTTATTAAAAGATAATAGTGTGGGATTTCCACCTCCAAATATGAAAGATTAACTTGTACCAATTTTCCTACACATTAAAGTGAACTATATAAGCTGAAGAAAACACATATGATAACTATTACAGGGCTCCAGACAATGGGAAACACAGTAATACCTGACTGAAGGGCAACACTGAGATGAGCTTATGGTCACCTAGACATTCTGTCTAGAACAATTTCCTTAATGTATCAGGACTGTGTATAAGTATAAGGACTTGGAGACCAGCAGAAACAAGGCAGTCCCATGTAGCTGTGGAAACAAGGTTCAGAGATTAAGGCTGCTAAAACTGCTGAATAGTTAATGCAATGCATTGGAGACAAAAGAGGTGGAAAGAAAAGGGGTCCTGGAAATCTGTTTGGAGTCTTTATCAAAGGCTTGTGATTAGACTCTGAGCTATAAGACAGAAACTAGTGCATTGAATTGGGAGTGAATTGCAAAAGTAGAGGTACCACAGTCTATGATGGCACTTAAGCTCTAGCCCAGACCAGCATAAAAGAACTCAGTAAGACCCTAAACCCACAGCAAAAACACTAGAAAAAAATGGCATCCTCAGAAGAAGACATTCTAACAAAGGCCAAGGCAACCTTGGTAAAATAAAGTAACCTCACAGAAAATTGTTAATCTGCCAACCCATATCTCAGTACTACCTTAGAAGGCCTTCAAAATATATATAATTCATAATATATCACCCAAACAAGGCAACAAACAGCCTAAAATATTAAAACATGTAAAAATAAAAATATGACTCACTCTAAGTAAACAAGACAATGAATGGGAAAATAATGTAAAGACTCCAAAATAATCCAAATGTTAGAATTAACATGGCTTTAAGTGGGTAGTGTTAAGATATTTAAGGTATTTTTTTATTTATTTAAATTTTTATTTTATATGTATGAGTGTTTGCCTGCATTTATGTAAGTGCACCATATGTGTGCAGTGCCCACAGAGGCCATTTTTTTGCTACCTATATGTCAGGATGTATGTTTTAGTGAGCTTTAGAACAACACAGAAATCCAGTTAAGGGCTTGCAAAAAGCCAGCAAATGAAAGGATTTTATAGGGCAAGATCATGTTTCTAAAAGTAGCCTATACAATCTGACCAGATAATTTTTTAAATGACTCCTGATTCACCCTCCCAGCTCCCCCACACCATCTCCTCCTAGCATGGGGACTGACCCATTTCTTCTCTTGACACCCCAGAACTCTGGACTACCCTCTTGGCCCAGAATCCCCACTGTTTCCTGATCCTTTGTACCCAGACCAAACCAATTCCTCAGTCTTGGCACCTGGAGCCCACAAAACCTGTTCCCTCCCCTACCTCACTTTTGCAAACCTGAGACCAGCCTTCATTCCTGGCTGTCCCACCCGCAACCTGGATTCCGAAGACCAGCCTCCTTCACTACTTGCTCTGGATTCCTGAAACCAGTCTCCTTCCCTGACCACCTGAGAATCCTGAATCCTACCTCTACTTAGCAATTCTCCCAAATTGTACTGTTCCTGCTGACTAGAAGGATCCAGACACTATGAGAAAACCTGAGAACATCTGATCTTCATCTGACTTGGGCCTCTGTAGGAATTCCTTAGCAGCAGGACAAAAAGCCATCTGGCCCCTCCAATACAAAATCAAAGGAGAGAACCTGAAGCCTAGACCAAGCAGCTTTTCATGCCCAACAAGTAAACCACAAAGGCACATAAAGTTTACAAAAAGAAGCAGACCTACATTCAGCAAAGCAAAGCTTGAGTCTCACACAAGAATCAGAAACTAGAAAAGAAATCCATGTGTCAAAGTCATAGTGAAAAAATAAAAACATGAAAAACCCAAATAATATATTCCCACCAAGTACCAGCAGTCCTGTAGAAGAGTACAATGAGAACCTCCTAGAGATAACACATGACATGGAATTCAAAACAACAATTATAATGACAAAAGAATTCAGTGAATTTAAAGAACACACAAACAAAGAAATCAAAGAACTAAAAGAAGGTAAGGATAAACTTCTGAATGAATTCAGAATAGAGTTAGAAATACCGAAAAATACCCAGGCTGAAATGAAGAAGGAAGCGAAATACTCAATAAACCAATTAGAAACAATAGGAGAAAGCCTTAACAAGAGAATGAATGAAATGGAAAACAGACTATAAAGGCCAGAAGGTAAAGTGGGAATTAGAGCACTCAAGCAAAGATTATGAAAAATTTAAGGAAACACAAGAATGGAATATGTGGGAATACTGTGACACTATAAAAAGACCAAACTAACACATCATACCCATAGAGGAAGGAGAAGAATCTCAGGATAATGGTATGGACCAGATCTTCAACAGGATTGTAGAAGAAAATTTCCCAGAATTAAAGAAAGACATGCCCATACAAATACAAGAACCACGTAGAACACCAAATAGACAAGACCAGAAAAGAAACTCTTCAGGGCATATCATAATTAAAACACTAAACCTGTAGAATACTGAAAGCTGTGAAAGAAAAACAAGTCACATATAAAGGAAAACCCATCAGAATTAGAGCTAACATTTCAGTGCAAACTATGAAAGCCAGAAGAACCTGAACCAAAGTATTCCCAGTTCCAAATGACCATAGATGCCAACCCAGATTACTTTACCAAGCCAAAATGTCTATTCTATCGAAGGGGAAAGAAAAATCTTCTGTGACATAAATAAACTGAAAGAATTCATGTCCACAAAACCAGCCCTTCAGAGAGTTCTCGAAGCAATACAAAGAGCTAAAGAAAGGAATGACTATACCCAAGGGGTAACAGAAAGAAACTTAACAAAGGTATAACTGTGGAAAGGCATAGTTACGCCAAGAATGTGAACAGAAATCAAAACTATAAGAGTCAATACACATCACTCATTAATAACTTTAAATATCAATAGACTGTACTCCCAGTCAAAAGACACAGACTAGTTGAATGGATTATGAAATAAAACCCATCTTTTTGTTGTCTGCAAGAAACCCATCTCATTTTCCAGGACAGGCACTACCTTAAGGTGAAAGAATGGAAAAAAAAATATTACACGTAAATGTTACTAAGAAAAAATCAGAAGTTGCAATTCTAATCTGATAAAATAGACTTCAAACTAAAAGCAATCAGTAGAGATAAAGAGGGTCACATCATTCTGATCAAAAGAACAATTGACCAAGAAGATATTACAATCATGAACATATATTCACCAAACTCTGGTGCACTCAATTTCATAAAAACAGTACTACAGGACTTTAGGACCCAGATTAATCCCACCTCCTTAATAGTAGGGGACTTCAGTACCCCATTGTCTCCATTAGATAGGTCAACAAAGAAGACAGAATCAACAGGGAGGCATCTGAATTAAACAGGACCATATATCAAACTCACTTAACAGACATCTACTGAATATTCCACCCAAGCACCAAAGAATATATTTTTTATTCAGTGCCCCATGGAACTTCGTCCAAAATTGACTGCATACTGGGGCACAAAACAAGCCTCAACAAATACAAAAAGATTAAAATAATTCTATGCATTCTATCAGACCACAATACTATAAAGCTTATAATCAACACCAGAAGAAACCCTAGAAGCTACATGAACATATGGAGATTGAACAACATATTCCTGAATGATGAATGGGTCAAAGGAAAAATTAAGAAAGAAATAAAAGTATTCCTGGAACTAAATGAAAATGACAACACAACACAACAGAACCTCTGGAACACATTGAAAGCAGTCCTTAGAGGGAATTTTATAGCTTAACTGCTTACATTAAAAAAATCAGAAAGAAAACAAATAAATGACATAACATTGCAACTCAAGTCACTTGAAAAGCAGCAAGAAATTAAAGAAACCCAGCAGAAAAGAAGAAATGACAAAAATCAGATCAGAAATTAGTGAAATAGAAACAAAGAAAACAATACAAAGAATCAACGAATCTAAGAGTTGGTTCTTTGAAAAGATAAACAAGATTGACAGCCCAGATAACCAAAAGAAAGAGCACCTCCAAATCAACAAAATCAGAGAGGAAAGGGGAAAAATCAAAACAGAAACCAAAATGATGCAGAACAATATAAGGGAATATTTAAAAAATGTATACACTACTAAATTAGAAAACCGAAAAGAAATGGACAGATATCTAAAAGCATGGGAATCACCAAAACTAAACCATGAAGAGATCAACAGCTTCAATAGACCCATAACACATAAGGAAATTGAGAAAATAATACAAAATCTCCCGACTAAAAAAAGCCCATGAACAGATGGATTTAGAGCAGGATTCTACCAGACACTTAAAGAAGATCTATATCCACTACTACTTAATTTATTCAAAAAGATAGAAATGGAGGGAATACTCCCAAATTCCTTCTATGAAGCCAGAATCACTCTAATACCAAAATCAGGTAAAGATACAACCAAAAAAGAAAACTATAGACCCATATCATTAATTAACATAGATGCAAAAATTCTCAACAAAATGCTTGCAAACCACATACAGACACACATCAAAAAGATTATCTACCATAATCCAGTTGGCTTTATTCCAGAGATGCAGGAATGGTTCAATATACGTAAGTCAATAAACATCATAAATCATATACATGGACTCAAAGTCAAGAACTACATGGTCATCTCAAAAGATACAGAGAAGGACTTTTACAAAATTCAACATGCATTTATGTGCAAAGTCCTAGAGAGAGCTGGACTGTAGGGAACATACCTTAGCATAATTAAAGCCATATACAACAAACCCACAGCCAACATCATTCTAAATGGAGAAAAACTGGAAGCATTCCCATTAAAATCAGGAACCAAAAAAGGCTATCCACTATCTCGACTCCTTTTTAATATAGTGCTTGAGACTCTTGCAAGAACAATAAGACAAGAGAAGGAAATTAAAGGAGTAAGAATTGGGGAAAAAAAAAGAGATCAAATTATCCCTTTTTGCAGATGATATGACATCTAAGAGACATCAAACATTCCACCAGAAAACTCACAGAAATGATTAACACTTTCAGTAAAGTGCCAGGTTACAAAATTAATCACAAAACTCTGTAGCCTTCTATATACCAATAACAAGCAACCAGAGAAAGAGTACATGTAAACACTCCCTTTCACAATAGTCTCAGAAAAATAAATTAAAATAAAATATCTCAGAATAAACCTGACCAAAGACATTAAAGACCTCTACAATGAAAATTTTAAATCTTTAAAGAAAGAGATTGAGGAAGACACCAGGAGATGAAAAGACCTCACATACTCATGGATTCAAAAAAATAGTATCATGAAAATGACCATCCTATCAAAAGCCATTTATAGATTCAATGCAATGCCAATCAAAATCCCCATGACATTCTTCACAGAATTCAAAAAACCAATCCTAAGACACATATGGAAGTATAAATGACCTCGGATATCCAAAGCAACCCTGAGCACTAAGAGCAAAGCTGGGGGGATTACTATACCAGATTTTAAACTATATCACAGAGCTATAGTCATAAAAACAACATGGTACTGGCACATTAAATAGACCCTAGATCAATGGAACAAAATTGAAGAACCAAATATGAGTGCATGGAAATTCAGCCAACTGATATTTGATAAAAGCCCAAGAACATTCACTGGAGGAAAAACAGTATGTTCAACAAATGATGCTGCCAAAGCTGGATCTCCACCTGTAGAAGAATGAAAGTAAACCCCTATCTTTCACCTTACACAAAAGTCAACTGAAAGGATCAAGACCTCAATGTGAAGCCTGAAACTCTCAAACTGTTAGAAGAAAACATTGGCAATAACCTACAAGATATAGGTATAAAAAAGGATTTTCTAAACTGGACATCAATTGCTCAGGAAATAAGGTCACAAGAATCAACAAACGGGATGTCATTAAACAAAAAACCTTCTGTACATCAAAAGAAGCAACCAAGGAAGTGAAGAGAAATCCCACAGAGTGCAAGAAAATCTTCACCAGTGACACATCTGACAGAGATTTAACCCAGAATATATAAAGAACTCAAAAAACAAAGAATAAAGCAAGTAACCTAATTAAAAGTTGAGCTATGTAGTTGAACAGAGAGGTCTCAAGAAAAGAAATAGAGATGGCTAGAGCATCTTAAAAGGTGTTCAACATCATTAGTAATTAGGTAAATGCAAATTAGAACCACTTTAAGATATCATCTTACCCCAGTGAGACTGGCTAAGATCAAAAGAACAAATGACACCAAATGTTGGAGAGGATGTGGGGAAAGGGGAACACTCATCCCCTGCTGGTAGAATTGCAAACTTGTTCAACCCCTAAGGAAAGCAGTGTGGAGAACCCTTAAAAAACTAAAAATGAACCTACCATTTGACCCAGGTATGCCACTCTTTGGCATATACTCAAAGAACTCGTCCTATTGCAGAGACACTTGTACATCCACATTTGTTGTTGCTTTTTTCACAGTAGCTAAGAGATGGAAGCAACCTAAGTGTCCCTCAACTGACAAGTGGATAACGAAATGTGGTACATTTATACTATGGAGTTCTACTTTGCAGTGAAGAAAGATGAAATCATAAAATTTGCAGGCAAATGGATGGAACTAGAAACTGTTATAGTAAGTGAAGTAACACCAACTCAGAAAAACAAATGACATATGTTCTGCTTTATGTGTAGATCCTAGCACCAAATCCTCATTAAGTGAGGATGTATCCATACATAACTACAGGAACCAGGATAATGAAAAGGAACGAGGGAGGTAAGGGAAAAGAAAGAACCTGAGAGAGAATAACAGTAGAAAACATGTGTTACTAAAGGAGATATGGATAAAAAATGGGGTTATTTAAATGGGATTGGGGAGGGAGGGTTATACAAGGAACTTTGGGTATAAAGAAAAAGGAGTTCAAGAGAGGTGGGACCATAGGAGAAGGTTATTATTAAGGGAGAAATGGGAAAACCATGGTGGAAGGGCTAGACAGTGAGAAACATGAATAACGCCTAGTTTTAAAAAGCCAGAGGGAACTATATTGGTCCATCAACCTACTGGCATTAAATATACAACTAGTTCAATGAACAAAATATATGTCTAGTCAAGGTTTATCTAAGAATGTTTGGTTTTTGCCCAAGCCTTATCTACATAGCACATGGTAATTAAAAGTACCAGACTGGTGGAACTAACCTTATTGGGTATTTAACAGCCAGACTTTGAGGCGTATACTAATCTGGTCAGAGATACTTAAAGGACAGTTTTTGCTCCTTGCCCTCCAAGGTAGACTAAGATCCAGGAGACTATGGATCATGGTGAGTCACCTGTCCTCTTGTTCAGGGAAGCTATGGAGACCCCACCAGATGGACTTGAACCAGTGTTCAGTCTACAAAGAAGAGGGTCAACTCAGAGGAAACATTTTCTCCATGCTTCCAAGTGAAGATAGCCATGGTTGAGCAGGACCTTTGACTTATCTTCACATAGATGGAACTGGTAAAAGAAAGGCGCCAGGGGCTCCTCCCAAGCCCATGTGACCCCTGAGGAACAGATCATCAAAGGACCTTAACAGTAAAAATAAATTAGTTTATTTGGGCCAACTGTATAGTCTTAAATACCCAAAAGGAAAGTATAACCAAAGATTAAAGCAATCAGTTTATTTCTTTAAGAGTCCATGTATCCAGCTAAAGGCTACACTAACAAGAAACAATACCAGACAGGAGACATCTTCCTTTGAGTTGTTGACCAGGGTGGCCCAAGGGACTTCCAGACAGTAACCCAGCATGGAACTGGGAAAATGAACAGCAGACCCCAATCTTATCTAAAGGAATGTTGGCAACTGATTGCTGTTAGATGAGGAATTGCTGATCTTCCTAAAACAAGGGACTATAGATAGGCTGACTAGACTCAGCAAATGTACTTGAACTTGGGAATTGCTGGGGACAACACAGTGGATGGTAACAGGAATGACAGAGTATATGGGCTCCAGGGGGGGTGGGGGCTATGGGAGGGTGCCATTTGGGATGTAGGTATAATGACGAATAAGATTGTTTGGGATATTCTCTATGAAATTTCTAAAAAAAAATCAATAAAATAATAAGTTGAAGTTGGAAAATCACAAAGAAAATGACTGTTTTTAAAATGTTTACTCATTTCTTTTTGCTGTGGAAAGACTATTTTCATATGTTATACTTGGAAAAATAATTTAAATGGAATTGCATATAAGTTAATATAAAATTATTACTTCGTGTTGACAGGATGAATATGCACTTCTTAAGGAACAGTCATAATCCTCTGAGTGATTGCATTAATTGCCGATTGTCCTTAGCCCTTTGGAAGCTTTGACTATAGGAACTTGTAGGATCCATTTTAGTTTTATGGAAATGCCTTCTAAATATAAATGAGCTGTAGACATCAGGCATTTCTGGTGAATTGAAAATATACATCTGACTCTTGGGAAACTTCATAGGGTATTCCATTTATCACTGTAAAGGACTAAATGATAATACATTTACAAACATAAGAAGAGGGTTGGAGAGAAGGCACAGGCATTAACGGCTAAGGCTAACAACCAAAACATCAAAAATAAGAGTTGGAAATTTTTAGTCCAATTAGTTAGCTCTTGATTGCCCCCAAGATAAGAGTGCCACTACTGCACCAATGTCATATGCTGTGCTGGCCATTGATTTGATTATTTATTTATAAGGGTTTATTTAGCTCCTGAGGCTGGTGTTGAACCATCAATTGATGTTTTTCCCTTGGCACCTTCATAGTGCTCTCCAAAGCTGTGAAAGCTAGCCTTCAGGGAAAGTGGTTTCAAGTCAGTTTCAGCTGTATTGCAACAAATCCTGTCTGAAGTATGTTCTGTCTTCAGCAGTAGGGCCTTACCTCCAAGTTCTAGGAGGCAGTCAAGGGCTGTGGCAATAGCCTGTGTGATTTTGAGAGTCTCTTGAACCACCCTAGCCAACAATTCATGGAAGGTTTCTCCTGTCTGGCACTGGTTCTTGTTTTGTAGCCTTTAGCTATACACAAGGAATCATGTAGAGATACTGTATGTGTAATTTGTCATTAGGTTATTGGACTAGTATCATTCCCTCTGCTTTTGGTTTTTGGGTTTTTTATGAAAGCAAAATAGCTAGGCATTATTTCTCTCTCTTCTCTCTCTCTCCCTGTCTAACCTTTCCACCATGGCTTCCCTTTGTAAAGTTTCCCCATTTTCCCCATTTCTCCTTGCTAATAGCAGTCTCCTATGGTCCCACCTCTCTTGAGCTCCTTCTTTTCCTTTATCCCCAAGGTTCCTTATATAATCCTCCCTCCACTCCCATTTAAATAGTCCCATTTTTATCCATTTCTCCCTTAGTAATTGTCCTAGTTTGTTCTTCATTGCTGTGACAAAATACTCTGACCACTACCAACTTGG
>NW_008342282.1:1604207-1608191 GCF_000622305.1 Nannospalax galili | reverse complement strand
TATTAAACCATAAACTTTCCAATTTTTGTCCCCAAGATATGATGTTAATATCACAACCTAAGACAGTACAACCTTAAAAACCCCACAGTCCTTAAAAAATCCAAAGACTTAAAAATCCATAGTCTCTTAACTGTGGGTGGGCCTCTATAAAATCCAAAACAAGTACTGTCTTATTTCAAAGGCACACCTAAGCAAAACCAAAGTCCAGCAAATTAGCTTGAGTCTGGACATCTGGGATTCACTCATGATCTTCTGGGCTCCAAAGGGTACTGGCAGCTCCTCTGCTCTGACTCTGCAGTCCACAGCACACTCAGCTCATCTTGCAGACCCAGGCCAGCTCCATTCCACACCTACTGCTGTCCTTGGTGGTCGTCCCATGGTCCCGGCATCTGCAAAAAGCTGGGATCTCCACTGAAACTGAGGCTACACCTTCACCAATGGCCTCTTCTTGCCTCTTGGGGTGCAAAGCCTCAGACCTGTCTCCTGCTGTTCTCTCTCAGGTTCTTTCTTTCCCTTTACCTCTCTGGTTCCTTTTTATTATTCTGGCTTCTGTAATTACATCTAGATACATATTCATATATGAGGATTTGGTGTTAGGATCTGCATATGAGAGAGAACATATGTCCTTTGTTTTTCTGAGTCTGTCTGAGTCTACACTTAATATGTTTCTAGTTCTATCCATTTGCCTGCAATTTTCATGATTTTGTCTTTCTTTACCACTGAGTAAAATTCCATTGTGTAAATGTACCACATTTTCATTATCCATTCCTCAGTTGAGGGCCACTCAATGGGAGGAAATTCAAGTGTGGTACTGTAAACATAACCAAATACACATGGCTAGAGAGGTCATAGATCTTAGAGAAAACCCCAAGACTATCACATCCATAGACTAATGTATGTGCAAAATATGCATCCTTATATTTACAAATATCCCAGTCACCACTCATAAAAGAAGCTTATTTTGCACCAGTCAGAGACAACTGGTCACACACAGACATTGTTTATGAATTGCCCAGGCCTAAGTGACACATCTGCAATGCAACCTCTATATGTAAGGCATATAGAACATGGAACTGGGGTAATGAAGAAGACACTAATGAATCTCTCTATTCTCATTAATGCAGATCCCTCAGGCAATAGAGGGAAAGGAACACAAAAGATTACAAATGGCCAAAACATAGAGATTAAGAGTCTACAGATTGCTGGTCCATGGACAGAACTCCTATATTAAACTGTACCCACCCAGGGCTCAGGGAGCATAACAAAAGAGGGGGCAAGAAAGATTGTAAAAGCCAGGGAGGAGGTGCATGACCATATGGAAGCAGAGTGCTACAAACTCCTGGGACCCTGCTCATTTGATTCTATGGCAGTGGTGTCAGCATACACAAGCCCCATGCAAACTCAGGAAGCCAAAAACAGCATAGAACTGGGGAAATGAACAGCAGACCCCAATCTTAGCTGATGAAACACTGGTACCTGATTACTCCTGGGTGAGGAAGAGATGCTCTTCCTAAAAAAACAAGAGACTCTAGATAGGCTTACTAGACTTCAGTGAATGAAGTTGCACTGGGGAACATCTGCAGACATTTACTTGACACATTGGGCCTTAATGTGGATGATAGAGTATTTGGGATTATTTGGTCGGGGATGTGGGAGCATGCCAGGGAGGACAAGGCTATAAAGATGATTAAGATACTTTGAGATGTTCTGTATAAAATCCACAATTCAATAAAAACAAATTTATTTTTTTTAATTGGATTTTTTTTGTTTTGGCTGTCACCTTCAATATTATTCCTATATATTTCATGAACAATGTTTCTCATATTTCCATCGGAATAATACACTTCCTTTAATTCTTAGGCATAAGTGAACATGATATAAAAATATATGCTGAATTACCCAGAAAGAATGCATTTAAAGCCCTTTTATATGTGTTTTTAGTCATATTATTTACTAAGAAATTGGTTACATTATGCTTACTCTTTTCATCTGCTAATAAAAGTATTCTTAAGAATTTGCAAGTATTTTCTACTTTCAAAAGTGAATGGGAGATTTGTATAATCACTGTGTTCCTGTAGTGCAAATACAGCAAAACCGTGAAATTTTAAAATTTATCTTTTCAAAAGCTTGAAAGAGAATATGGTTTTAATGAGTGAAGAGATTAGAAATCTCAGAAGATGGAGAATGAGGAGACAGGAAGAAGAAGGGATAAAGAAATGAAACTCTGAAACTAAAAAGAAGAAGCTCTGTGACCTTCTGCATGCATTGCACTCTGTTCTATGAGGAAGCATTGCTGTTGGGGGTTGAGGGATGTAATAGTATTCTCTCTATCACATTTTGCTAGGTTCCATGAGCCGTAGGTGCAGCGGTTCCACTGTAGATGTGTCACTTAGAACTGGGCATCTATCAGACATATGTTCTCTCTGTGTGACCAGTTGACTCAATCAGACAAAAACCGAGCATAGAATAGGGGAAATAGGTAGCTGGCCCCAACCCTAGCCAAGGAACTATTGTCAAATGATTACTGGGAGGGAAGGGAGAGTAGATCTTCTTTAAGGGGGTGACTCTAAGACAGACTGGCTAGATTCCAGTGATTGAACTTGCACCTAGGAACATCTGGATACAAATTCTTGACTGGATAGGACTTAATATATATGACAGAATACCTAAAATTTGGTGGGGGGGAAGGGGAGGGTGTTTGAATTTCATTAAGATATAGTATATGAAATGCACAAAAACTCAATAAAAATACAATAAAAAGGATAAAATTTCATTTTGATGAGCTTGGCAAAATTTTGGAGAATGCAGAAAAAAAGGGCAGCACATTTAATTATGGTTTGACTAGAGTCGTCTGACCTGAAAAAGAGAAAAGAAATAGAAATAAGTAACACTTCAATAACCTGTAGAAAAATGTTAAGCAGACTAAAATAGTTGAAGTTAGAGTCTCAGAAAGATGGGTGAGATATTTCAAATTTATGAAATAAATATTTGAACATTTAACAGTGGAATTTTTTGAATCTGATGAAAAAGTCAAATTACAGATATAAGAAGTTTATTAAATCTAAAGTAAATACAAAAAACCCACACCTAAGCACATCAGAGTAAAATTAACTGAAAAGTTAAGAAGACAGGAAAAGAAATAAAAAAGTAACCAAAGAAATGAGCATGGGAATCTAGAGGATCACACCTGAGCTTGGGAATCTAGAGGACCAGACTTGAGCATGGGAATCTAGAGGATCACACCTGAGCTTAGGAATCCCTAGGATCATACCTGAGCATGGGAATCTAGAGGATAACACCCAAGCATGGGAATCTAAAGGATCACACATAAGCATGGGAATCTAGAGGGTCCTACCTGAGCATAGCAATGTAGAGGATCACACCTGAGCATGAGAATCTAGAGGATCACACCGAGCATGGGAATCTAGGGGATTACACATGAGCATGGGCATCTAGAAGATCACACCTGAGCATAAGAATACCTAGGCTCATACCTGAGCATGGAAATCTAGAGGATCACATGAGCATGAGAATATGGAGGATCACATGCAAACAACTGGCTTCTTCCCAGAAAAGCACTGGTAAGTGCCTAGTAAATAGGAATGATTAGTTACCTTTTCTTTCTCTCACTTTGTCTTAAAAAACAAGTGAATCCCTAAAGCAAAACTAATGTAATCAAAGGTGTTTTACAATCAATTTTAAATGAAAATATTTGAGGGTTAGAGTTAATAATTGTAGCAAAAGAACAAAGACCTGAGTTCAAGCCCCAGAACACACCCCAGACGTGGTGGTGCACACTTGTAATTCCAGACCTTGGGAGGAATGATAGGCGGACCCCTAGAGTTCACTGGTCAGCCAGTTGGGCCTATGTGAGCTCCAGAGACACAACAAGAGACACATCCCCAAAGACAAGGTGGATGGAAGCTGAAGAGTGAAACCCAAAGCTGTCCTCCACCTTCTGCATGCACGCATAGGCAAGCTCAG
>NW_008342282.1:1593273-1604174 GCF_000622305.1 Nannospalax galili | reverse complement strand
TCTCTCTCTCTCTCTCTCTCTCTCTCTCTCTCTCTCTCATTCTCTCTCTCTTTTTCTCTTTCTCTCTATAAATTTTTAAAAATTGAGAAACTAGGGGGGCTGGAGAGATGACTCAGCGGTTAAGAACATTGGTTGCTCTTGCAGAAGACCCAGGTTCGAATCCCAGCACCAACTATGGCAGATAACAGCTGTATGTAACTCCAGTTCCAGAGCATCCAATGGATTCTTCTGCCCTCCGTGGGCATTGCACGACATGGGTGCACTTACTTACATGCAGGCAGTACACTCATGCACATAAAATAAAAATAATAAATAAAATATTTTAAAAATTGAGAAACTAGGAAATATACAGGCATTAAGCTAAGTATATCATTGTTAGACTTTTATATTGGTAAAAATGCAAAGTGTGCATTGATAATATTAATTCTAAATAAAATCTAAGGAGTTAATTTGCATATTACACTCAGTACAGCAAACAGTAAAAATATCAAAGAAGTGAAGTGAAAACTCATGAGAAACAGTAAAGGAAACACCAATTTAGTTTCAATTAAACTAAAAGCAGCCACCAAAGGCTAGAGAAACAGGAAACAAATAACACAAACTGGAAAGATAAATCCATATGGCAGGATTTACCCCCCTGCAGCAATAATTGCATTAAAACTGAATAGGCATTCAAATTTAAAGAAAGGAATTTTATGATAAATTAAAAGGACAAAATCCTATTATATGCTCTTAACAAGATATATGAATTTAAAAGAGATACAGATTGAATTCTTAAAAATGGTAAATACATGTCAAAGTATTAAGCATTAAAATTTGCATAGCTATATTCATATATAAGAAACTATTATTCAACACAAGCAACATTACATGAAATTAAAGATTTTGAGTAATAATAAATGAATCAGTTGAACAAGATCCAGGTTCAATGTGAGAATCTGTCCCAAAAACTAAGGAGAACAGTGGTGGAAGAAGATACCAGACATCAGCCTCTGGCCTTCACATGCATTCACACACATGCTCACACAAACATAAGCGTGTGCACACACACACACACACACACATACATCTATACTATATATATATATTTATTTATATAAGCAAAAATTAAAGAAAAAACATAAAAACCAGTATTTATAACTGATGAGTTTAATACCCTGTTCATAGTTACTAATAGTATGTGTACACACATATACTCAAAACAACAAACATAACATATATTATCAACCAGTTTTGTCTAACTGGCATTAACATAAGACTACAAAACATAATTTTAGGTGCTAATTACACACATTTACCAATATGTTTGTTAATATTTTATATAATAAATTTTATTAGATAACCAAAAAAAGAGAAATCTTATATGACCTCTGACCCCAAAAATTAATCAGAAATTAATAAAATATCTAAAAGGATCTCAATATTTTAATTGTATTTTTTAACTTTTATTTTGAGTTTGTGAGAATTTCACCTGCATGTTGATAAGTGTACTTGCATCATCTATGCAATGTCTGCAGAGGTTTGAAGAGAGCACATTAGATCCCCTGAAACTGGACTTTTAGATGTTAATAACTGCCATGTGGGTGCTGGGAACTGAACCCAGGTCATCTGCAAGAGTAGCCAGTGCTTTTAACTGCTGAGCCATCTCTCCAGTCCTGACAGCATATTTTTTAAAAAATTTTTTATTTATTATTTTTTTATTGTATGTGTAGGAGTGTATCACCTGCATGTATGTGAGTGCACCTGTGTTGTTCAATGCCACGGAGGTCAGAAGAGGGCTTCGGATTCCCCTGGAACTGGAGTTAAGGATGGTTCATAGCTGACAGCATATTTTTAAACAGGGTCTAGAAAAGAAATCACAAGGAAATTTTTTGGCTAAATAATAATGAAACAAAACGTCAAAATCTATGGATGTACCTAAAATAGTTCTGAAATGAAACTTCATGGTCTTTAAGGTCAATACCAGAAAAGAAGAAACACATGAACTATATTGCTTAACTTTCTCTTTAAAGTTTAAAAAGAGCAAAGTACACTTAGTTTCATTTCCTATTGCTGTGATAAAACATCTTAACAAAAGCAACTTGGGGCCAAAATGGTTGATCTGGCTCACAATGCCAGGTCACAGTCCATCATGGCAGGGAGCCACAACAGCCAGAGCCTGAGACAACAGGTCACATCACATCCACAATCAAGAACAGAGAGCAGCGACTTGAAACGTGCATGCCGGTGCTCAGCTGCTTCTCTCTGTTACGTTCAGTCCAAGGCCCAGTCTATTAAACGGTCCTTTCATTCAAGCTGGGTCTTCCCACCTCAGTGAAGCCAATTAAGAAAATCACTCATAGACATTGTGCAAAGTCAATAATCAGAATTAATCACTTCAGATATCAAAGTCAAATATTTTTAAAATGTACCAAGAAAGAACAGCATTATCTTTATGGAAAATAATCCAAAAATTATTAAAATCAAAATTTTTTAACATTATAAGAATAACTCTCTAACAAAGTCCAATGGGGGGGAAATAGTTATAATAGAACATTCAGACAATGAGGAAATATTAACAACTTTATGTCAGGAAATTAGAAAATAATTTTAGAAACTGAGCAAAGAAGTAGAAATATCAGACAAACTTCCTATCTATTAAGTAGATTGAATTTGTAATAATAGCATTACCCTTTCCAAAGAGAATTTCTGGCTTACCTACTCCAGTTTCAATCAAATATTTAAAGAAGTCAAAATGTTACCCTTGCACAAATTATTTCAGACTTTAGAAGAGAAAGTCCTTTTATACAGTAAAACACCTCTAGCTTCAGGACACAAGACAATGTGACACCAAACACCTGCAAGTGTATCATAATGACAGGAAATCGGACTTCCAGTTTTTAGTCCTGAGATAAAGAACATTAAAATCTTCCCTTATAAGCAGTTGAGCAAACTAAAAAACAAAACAAAAGAAAAAAAAAAAAACAAAAAAACAATGACTTTTCTTGAACCCATCAGAGAACCAGAAGTAATGGGACAAACTGCCAGCACAGAATTCAGAAACAGGCAGATCCCATCACATGCAAAGTTTGCTTACCTTTACCTAATCAGAAGCCAGTGTTGCCTTAAAAGAAGGAACAATGAAAGCATAATTTTAACAAATTTCTGTGATCTCATATTAAAATAGTTTGGAAAACCCCTTGGGGCCACGGATTTGGGGCGAGACATCATACTTTCATCCCAGGACATGCACTAGAGAGATATCCTCTTGGCTGTGCCATGATGTCGGGTAAAAGTAACAGGTGTGAAATATGCCCAGTGTTCTCTCTGTAATATATACCTTTTCTCTAGTGGGGAAGACTTAACCAGAGCCTTGTTTCTCTAGAGAAAAGGGTATTTCTTTTCTTATTGTAAATAAATGGAAACAAGAAACATTTTTTTTTTATTTATTATTTTTATTTTATGTGTATGCATGTATTGCCTGCAGGTAGGTAAGTTCACCCTGGTGCAATGCCCATGGAGGTCAGAAACGGCCATTGGATTCCCTGGAACTGGAGTTATGGACAGTAGTTAGCTGCCATGTGGTTGCTGGGACTCGAACCCCCATCGGCTGCAAGAATAACCAGTGTTCGTAAACACTGAGCCATTTCTCCAACCCTGTGAAACAATTCTTTTAATGCTAGCAATCAGAAGCACTGCAACAGAAATGAAGGTGCAATTAAAGCATTCATTTGCAGATGAGACACAACAAAAGGAGGGGCAAGAACTGTGGCAAGAGATACAATGAGCTTCTCAAATGCAAAGAAAATAAAAGGCAAAACCTAAAACTAGAATCAGATCATAACATCTACTCAAGAACTGGAGAAAGTTTCAAATGGAGTACCTTACATGCACTGGAAACGGCAGAAAGAAGACTAGAATAAAACAAATCTTAGTAACAGAATTTTTCAAAATCAGTGAAATATATCAAATAACCCTAGAAAACTCAGAGTAAACCAAGTCTGATGAAATTTTAAAATCTACACTGAGGCATATCATATTCAATTTTAAGAAAAATAAGATAAAGACACATCTTTAAATAAGTTGTGGCCAAGAGGAATAAACTTTCTTATATGGAAACAAGGATGAGAATCATTGCAGACTTCTCACTAAAAACCATGCAAAAAGAAAGCCAGAGAGAAGTTTGAAGCATTGAAGAAAAATAAAAAATGATTTTCCAAATATTAACTTTGAAAAGTGCAGGGAAAATATATTTCTTACATGAAATCACAAATTCTGTTCATTTTGCATGAAGATTTTATTATTGTAGCTAAACCATAAAACAAGTAGTCTTTCTGATCTGATTTACACAAAAAAGAAACAGAAAAATTGATTCCACCATTTGCTAACCACATATTATTCTTCCACATTAATAAGTGCCTGCTCTTTTAAAAATTGTCTATAACACCTGGGTGATGAAGCTTTATAGAACACAAACAGAGACAGACAACTGTGTTCCAAAACATCACAAAACACTGAACTCTAGTTTTCCAAACCGATTAAAACTCAGAAGACACACTGGCATAGCTTATGCCATGTGGCATTATGTGGTATTTCAGAATGCCTCACTGTTAAGTTTCAGAAGATTCCAATATGAAAGACTTCTAGAAGCTCAGCTTTATTTTTTCAAATGTTCTTGGTATATTGATTTGAAATTGAAAAGAACTGTTGCCAAGTAATGGTGACCTGAAGGCCAACCTAACTCAGAGCATGTTTCTGAGAAGTCTAAACTTAACTCTGAACTATGATGCTACAATGAGCAGTTGTGCAGCAGCAGCCCCACGGTCTCCATTCCACAGCTGGTATTAGAAATAATGGTAACGGCACAAAACTACAATGTGCTGTAATGCAGAATAGACTTTGGCAACTGTATCTCTTACTGCTCTAGCTAAGTTAACTGTCCTTTCCACAACTAACAACTAAATACAAATGAGGAATGCAAGGCCAAGTTATGTAAATGCACTCCTTGGTATAGTTGGCATAGCTTAATCAGTGGGAAATGGTTTCTTCACTGGGTTTAGACAAACCCTTGAATTTTAATCTCTGTAAAATCAGGGCAGATAATCTGATTTGACATATTTTGAGAAGCCCAGAGGCTGTAGGAACCCCTGTGGGCCAGTGGATGATTAGTTAATAAAGGGAAAGCAGACTGACACCAAGGTGAGCAATAATTAAGCCCACAGTGAAACTCTCTAACAGGATGCAGTATGTGGCACACTGTCAGTAGAGCAATGTTTCTTTTTACATTGCTGATGGGCAAACCTCAAAGTTAGCATAGATTCTGCTCAAGGCAACATGCCAGTGCTCTTGCTGTGAATTTGCTGCTCCCAGGCCATGCTCTATGTGAGCAATGCATGCCACTCTCACTGTACTGCATTTCTGCTACTTTTCACAATTAATGCAGGAGAGTTAGTGCCTCTCATTTGTTGATATAGTGCTAAGAGCTAAGAATGTGAGGCCAAATAAAGCAAGTCCATTGCCATACAGGGGATATGTGTGTGTGTGTGTGTGTGAGAGAGAGAGAGAGAGAGAGAGAGAGAGAGAGAGAGAGAGAGAGAGAAGAGCACCACACACAACACAGAGCAAAGGCGTGGAGGGAAGAGAGAGAGAGAGAGAGAGAGAGAGAGAGAGAGAGAGAGAAGAGCACAGCACACATCACAGTGCAAAGGCTTCCAGGGAGGTTACCAATAACCCAGCATATGAGGATCCAGATTATATAAGAATGAAAGAGATGATATTTCAGGGCATTTAGAAGGGGTCTTAAAGATTGGCTAGACATTTATAAGAGGAGACTTTTCAGGCAATGAGAACTAAATGTAAAAATGATATGAAGTTATGAAAATGAATGATAATACATGAGGTGGCACAACTATCAGCTAGACCTTTGTGTGGGGGGAGCATGGGAAATGGCAAATCAATCAGAGAAGGGCCAAATTGTGAACAGCTCTGATACTGAGTAGGCTCTTCCCTGCTGGCAACAGGACGATCCCCAGCTGAGCATGAGCAGGGAAAGCAAGTTTTCATGGCTCCCAGGAGACAGGTAAATAATGTTTCATCAAACTCAACATACACACGTGCAAAGTGCCTGGACATGAGTAGACAAAGAAAAAAATGTATTAATATGTCACAATCACACTATTTATTGCTGTGTAAACAGTGAAGATGAAGAAGTGGGGTGAGGCGAGAGGCTGAGAGATTAGTTAAAAGTGCCTGAGATAGCTGGGGTTAAATACAGGCCAATCCCAAGCAGAGACTGTGAAGGCAGGGAGAAAGGGGAGGAGAGAGGTACAGCTGAGCAGCACACCTTTCTGTGAAATGAAGGGGAAAGATGAAGAGACCACTTGAAGTCTGCCAGCTTAGACAGACTGCTTGGTGGTATTATTAAGAATCATTGAGAATCTAAGGGGAACACAGGACTGTGTTGATGGGGTGCAGAGAAAAGTCTGGACTAAGGCTTCCAGGGGGAAATCTTGAAAGCATAGGCTTTCTGTCTCCCATACAGTTCAGTTTTGCTTTGCTTTGTTTAACCAATGGTCATCTATTCTAGGCTACTCTGACAAAATTTCTATAGAAATTGCTTTGAACACACATCTCCTCTTCTTCCCAATATAATCCATTTCTTTTCTCAAAAAACAAAATCTAATTACCTTACAATAGCTAAACGCTGAATTTTCTTACATGGAAATGTTAAACAAGTTTGTTTCTCAGGACAGTTCATTCTACTCTAAGCAAAATATAAGCATTAGCATTTGAGGGTAGCATTATGCTGTCCTCAAAAAAGAAAACTAAAAGAGACACACCCCTATCTCAGCATTTAAAGAGGAGGTGTGGACCAGTGGGTTGCAAGACTAACCCCAAAATGGAAAAATTCTCTGAGGAGAGCCACCCTATGAACCTCAGGTGAAGCCAGAACAAGTTTCTGCCCCCTCAGGAGGCTGTCCTCCAAGGCATGAGGGTTTGGAAGAGGAGGAAGGAGGGGCAGTGTGCTCAGTGGAAGTACCTTGCTTTTCCCTAGAGAAAGTTCTACCTGCACCCTCACACTCATTCTCCACACTTTTGGAGCCACAGCTAGGGTCTGAAACTACTTAGATGCCTTACTTCAACTGAATTAAAGGGCTCAGCCTAGTTGAAATACAAGAGCCAAGGTATGTACTTAGCCCATGGTTTTTTCACATGCTGACATAGGGTGATGATGCTGATGTAAGAGCATCTGGAATAAAGACAAAAGTTACATCAAGCTTGAGAATTACATTGCTAAGCCATGTTTATGATAACAGGTTTAAGCAAGCCTTCATTCTCATTAGCAGTTCTAGATGGAATAAGGAGTCTTTGGCTCATCAGCAGAAGCCATGCTTCTACCAAGCAGCTCACTCCCATCAGCTCAGGCCCCAGGTTCCCACAAAGAGGTTCCTAATGGCCTGCAGCCCAAGCTTAAACTTACCACATCACTGCAGTATGCCATATTCCATCAGGAGCTACTGCGCAAATAACATATTTCCATTTTTAAAGTCTGAAAAATGTCACAAAAAGCTTTTGGCATTTACATGACTCAGACTTACACCCTCTAATTCTCTCTGCAGCTAATTTCTTATGTTCAATACATATCCACCACAGGAAACCAGGAATAACGATTACAGGAAAAGCTGAAGTTCGGCAGCCCAGCCATTAGCATTCACAAGTCCAAAGAGTAGGGATTTAATGGCACTGGCAATTATTTCTTACATAACGAAAATCAGGACTTTCAACATGTGAGACATTAAAAAAATATTCAGTAATTTTAGTTATAGCCTGTAGGGCTCTGTAATGCATTTCTGAGAACCAGCAAAAATCTACAAAGATGTGCACCAAGAGGGTCTAATAGATCAGAAGAGTGAAATTATATTCAGTGTGGGTAAAACAGCTTGCAGTATGTTCTCCAACCACTGATCTTATCTCTCCTAATCATGCCCCATGCTTCGTTTAATGTTGGACCACACTCACTGTGAGAGGAAATTCACACTTGCATTTTATGAGGCTCAGCATGCAAAATCCACATGCAATGTTTCCATTTCATCTGTCTCATGTTACATAGATTGAGCTTTTATCTATCCACTGAATAACATTTGTTGTTTTATTTTCCCCTGCTTAATATATAAAAGCTTATCAAAGGAAGTGGAAACTGGTGTCAAGTCTATCTCAGCCCCAGGAAAATATTCAAACACACTCTGAAAATCTATTCATTTGAATTTTAGTTGCATGCATTGCTTCCAAACGGAATATGTGCATGAACATAGCTTCTTACTGTTGCAGTGTCTATGAGAGCAAAATCCACATAGCCACAAACAGTATAGAAAGCTATGTGCACATCATGCTAGGAGAATCTTGGTATTTATTTCTCAAAACAATAGCAGTGATCACAGCTGTTCGCAAACTTCAATCTCTAATACCTTAGCTGATTTAATGTGGCTGACTTAATTATTGCTAAAACAATTTGATTTTGTCTCCAAATTATTCTACTAACTAGACTTATCTACATAGGGATTAGTAAGTCTTCTACTGAACTATTACTGCTATTGACCTATTGTCATTAAAGATAGAAATGTCAAATGCCTATTGCAGACCAAGTACCTTTACAAGCTTTTTTTTTTCGGGGTTACTTGTATATCAGATTGTTAGTCATTAACATATACCCAAATATACCAAAATTTTATATTTAAAATCAAGTTCTAAAAAGACAATTTCCTGCCGAGCATGGTGGTACTTGTCTTTAATTCAAGTCCCAGCACTTGGGAGGCAGAGGCAGGCAAATCTCTGTGAGTTCAAGGCCAGCCTGGTCTACATAGCGAGTTCCAGGACAGCTGGGGCTACAGGGAGACACTGTCTCAAAGAAGAGAGAGAGAGAGAGAGAGAGAGAGAGAGAGAGAGAGAATTTCCTAGAAGACTTGAGCTGAAGATTCATTCGGGAAGAAACACAGAAGATTGTCCACATGTGATGAATGGGTTAGGCATCTTCCATATAGGCAAATGTATTCTTAAAAATTAGCTGTGCATATATAATAAATACCAACTGGATACAGTACAGACAGATGATTTTTTAATTTAAATTCATCCTGATTTGCTTCTGAAAAAAATCCTAATATTGGGCATCGCCTCGGTATTATCTGCTCAAGTGTGATAAGGAAGATTTAACAGATTTTCCTCAAGTAGAATTCAGAGAGTTAGTAAAAGGTCACCATGAAACATAATAAACACATTTCCTTCATACATATCCACGATACAATGTATATTTGATAATTTAATAAGTTTTACCTATGTATTTGATAAATTTATTAATTTTATTTAAATTGGGGGATCAAGAATACTTAAAATCTATTTTATCATAATGGAAAATTTAACATAAGGATCTTAGAAACTTAGAATTCCTGTGAACCATTCCCTAACCCTTCAAAGAATAACCAACTCTACAGGCCAGCTGTTGTTTTCCATTTATAAATATGGACTGAATATCTTCCATATTCACAGACTTCTAGGGGTAGAGAGTTTTATAAGGTTACTTAAACCTGCAAGTGGCTTCCTAATATTCACCAATCCATGCATGTATTCAGCAAACACTTTATTTATGATGGGGCAACTGTAGATAAATGAATCGAAAGAAGAACTTAACACATACCTCACATTGTTCCTGGGAATACCAATATATCCACAGATAGTTAGTGTGTATTGTAGGTGCTAATTATAGTTCATACCAGATGTTCTAGCTCTAATAGAGCTACAGATTAATCCAATATGTAAGGGAAGTAGTAGAGAAATGGTTTGGAAGGTTAGAACTGGCTTAGAAAATCCTATAAAGCAGATGACATTTATGCAAGGCCATTAACACGCATGGGACCCAAAGCTGGAGAAGGTGCTAAAGGCACTCAAAGCAAATGAAACAGCATGAAGAAGGACAGATGCTTGGAAATGATTCCAGTATGGGAGTTTCAGTTCCTTGAACTTGAGAGACAGAAGTTCATGAATTATATTCATTAAAACTTCATTCTTTCGGTTCAAAGCAAACATCACAAATTTATGCATTTAAAACTGTTTTTGACCCAGGACGTGTAGTACTTAACTTAGGGAATGTTTTAATTCTCGGATGACTCACAAAAGAGCTTACAAAAATCTCAAATTTGAAGCCTTTTGGCGGGGGCGGGGGGGATCACACTGTCTGTTCGATTCTACATTTCTCCTAGTCATCAACCTTCTTTCAAAAGAGTACATTTTTGGCAAATCTGGACCAGAATGTCTATGAACAAATGATCACCTGGGGATGAGCAATGTTGTTGCACTTCCAGAGGCCTCCACTTCGATCCTGCTATCCACTCTTGGCCAGGATCACTTCTTGCTTCTACAGGGCAAGCTTGGGCTGGTGTTCTACTTGAGATGCTTGATTTAAGATTTGCATACCTCTGCAAAGGTAATCCACCGAGGGAATAAGAAATGAAATGTTATCTCTGAACTATGAATTAGCAATTTGTCATTAATATTTCAGGTGGGAACGAAGGGTCGGATAGCTAGGTAAAAAATAGAGCACATGGCCATCAGCATGGACTGGTGTTTGGTTTTGGAATTTCACAAATTTAAATAAAAGAAACAGAACTTCACAATTTCATACTTTTGGCATGGTCAATCAATAACTAACATTCACTTCAAAGTAGGAACGGACTTTGGCTCAAACACTGAGTGAAAACATTGACCTTTCCCTAATTCTTAACTTTGCTTATTTATTTATAGTGCTCATGCTTATAAGGTGGTAAGTTTTAAATTTTTTCTCTCTCTCTCTCAAAGGTCTTCTGAAAAGTTATTGGCCCTATGGCCACTTACTGAATTCCAAAAACAGACATTATCCCCACATAATTAGAATA
>NW_008342282.1:1575283-1593199 GCF_000622305.1 Nannospalax galili | reverse complement strand
AGAAAGAAAGAAAGAAAGAAAGAAAGAAAGAAAGAAAGAAAGAAAGAAAGAAAGAAAAAGAAAAGCCAGGTATCACATAGCATGGTTAACCTTCTCCTCAGATAAGGCACTAAATGTCAGAATTATTTGTAACGCCTCCGGGCTTTTTTGAAGAGTGAATATCTTCCACACACTGTCAGCATACACCATGTAGGAATAATTATCATCATTAACCTAGTCTTATAAAGCAGTCTGCTTATTAATATGTATTGCCATTCACTATAAGTGCTAAGTTGTGGCAGAAAAACAAAAGAGATAGTTGAATAAAAACGGCATCCCAGGCTTCAATAATGTTATTAAATATTTAGAAATTGGGGCTAATGAGTTCACCTTTCTTCTCAAAACACACATATCCAAATGCTCTTAGCCTTTGAAAGAACATGTCAGTTCAATAAGATTGTGCAATATATAAGGAAAGGCGGAGGGAAGCCTGGAGCAAAGCTAGACATCACAAATCGTTCATTCCCAGATGATGAATAAAATCAATGATTTGATCATGGTCACAATGCTTGAAAATTCCTGAACTTCATATTTCCAAATGTAACATTTGGAAAACATGTGCTCAGAACCCACAAACCAAAGGCAGCTGAAACATTCGCACTGGCTTCTAAGCAGACCTTGAAAGAGTTCCCCAAACTCTAGGGGGCAAATCCTACAGAGTGAGTGCTGGGTCTTCACAACTGTAGCACATTATTGCTACAAAATCAGGACCAACCTTGGAGCCACACCCCAGGACAGAGAAAGAGCATCCTCACCAGGTTCAGCAGCAAGATGGGCCAGGATGTTTTGAAAATAAAAGAATCAAGACTTTACCACAGGCTGCACTACAAGCAAAAGAACCCTGTTTTCATGAATGACATGGACAATTTGAAAGTCTCTAAATTTGGAAGTATTTCATGAAAAATGGAAGAATTTTAAGGATACTTTAAAGACAAAGTTTCAGTTGGGCTCTATGGATTTTGCCTGCATTATTGGCTCCCAAGTGCATTCTAGAGTATCAAGTTTTATCTAGAAATTTTGCGTGGAACTCACGTATCTAGTGCAATCCCAATGAACAATGCAAACATGCAGCCAACTGACTGACAAAAGATACAGATCCACTCCTTCCCCACACCCCTGCTGTCTAGGCCCTCATCCTCAGCACTGCACTGCTACTCTGGGTCTTTATACACTGCAGATTTTCCAGATTCAGTGACAAGAATTGATGCAAGCTTTTGGAGCTTGAACCACATAAAATTTTGATAGTTTTCTTTCAGAAACTGTTTACAACACAAAGAGTGCAAAATTGGGTAAAAAAACAGATGTGAGTCACAGAAAAATCACATCTTAAAGAAACTGAAGACATCACAAATATAACAAAATCTAAAAAATTATAAGTAAGGTTTTTATTTGATAAAACTCTCAGACTCCTTAAATGTTTTTCTTTTAGTTTTAATTGCACTGTCTTTGATTATTTCTTCACATGGTAATAAATTTATAATCTTTTTCCTATAAAAATAATAAAAAGTTTAAACTTTCTAAAGCAGTGGTTGGAATTTGTTTTAATTTGTAGTAGTTGGCACGTGTAATATAAAACTTCAACACAGACCTAATCACCATTCATACAACTGCTACAAGTTTATGCTCTAGAACACAAAACTCCTGATAAGTCTTATTTAACAACGTTCTCACTGAAAAATAAAATAATACAAGCTAGAGTTAAGTTTCATAAAATTTCGTGCATGAGTATATTCTTGATAAGAGACAACTTTTTTTTTTTGTCTTTTTGAAGCTGTCCTGGAACTCATTATGTAGACCAGGCTGGCCTTGAACTCACAGAGATCCGCCTGCCTCTGCCTCCCAAGTGCTGGGACTACAGGTGTGCGCCACCATGCCCGGCTGATAAGAGACAACTTTTATTGGACTAAATGTCGATGATAACTGAATCCTCCACTGGAAAACTTAAACATCTGATGATTTGAAACATTGTTTTCAAACTAGATTCTGGATTTATGTTCTTGAAATCTTGTTTGTCGTCGTATATCTATATATTTCTGGTGCTGAATGGTATAGCTCATATAATAGGACTTTTAATCCTCCACCCAGGGTGATAGTCCAGTGGGTTTCTAAAAAACACACCACCCCTGGACAGCTGGTAGCTGATAGAGGACATTGGAAACATATAATTATACACAAGTAAACACAAATTCCCTGTGGCCTGTCTTGAGGCATGCCTCTCCTCACACCATGGCCACCTAGTCAATCAAAGACTTTGGTTTTAATCAATTGCAGCTAAGAGGAAAAGTTGCTAAAGTGCTTGTGGAAGAATAAAGCTTTAAGTTCAGATCCCCAGCACCCATGTAAAAACTGGGTGTGACACTGGGTATCTATAAAACTAGCAGCACTGGGGAAGCAAAGATAGGTGAATTCATGGAGCTCCCTGGCCAGACAGCCTAGCCAAATTCATGAGCTCTAGATTCAGTAAGAAACCGTATCTCAAAAATATGTTTGAGAGTCACTGAGGAAGACCTCTGAGATCAATATCTGGCCTCTATGTGCACACACGCTTACATACACATAGGCACACTCCCACATGAACAGGTACAAACATCACCACCCCTACGCACACAAAAAAGATAATAAAACTTAAAAAATCAATTGCAGTTAAAATGTGTGCTCTGGCTTAGCATGTTTTCCCTTCCCATGATTATTTTGAACTTTGGCTCCCAAAGTAACATCATTGAGAGGCAATGAGCCTTTAAGGTGTCATTAGATCCTGAGGGAGTGAGAGAGTCGGCTAAGTCTCTAGTGCTGTATCCATCACTGCAAGAGAGGACTTCCTATAGCAAGGCTAGCCTCTCTCTTTCTCACATGCACACCTTGCTTCTATGTATAAATTCCTCAGTTTCACATACTTTGTTACAACAGAAAACTGAATAAAAAAATGATTACCTTAAACTTATTAATTATGTGACCCAGTGGACATGTTCCTAGGGCCTCTTCTACCATGTAACAAATATCTTAAGTTGAAGTTTCAAAACAAAGTCCTAATGTCAAATGTCAAAATATCTGATTCATTTTGGGACTGACTTAACTGTAAATTATCTATTTGTAGTAATCAAAAATGACTACAATTGATCACTTTATCCAAGCAACTCAAGATTATTACCTAGTCAAAAAATATTTTCAGTGCTGGAAACTTCAGGAGGTTCTTTAATGTAACTCTGTACTACCAATCTTTTAGTTGGATATTTTTATGTTAACTTAAAAATCTCTGTGAGGGAGGTTTAGGACACATCTTCATATTCACTTAGTATATCTAATTCACATTTTAATTCATCTACAAAACATGCTGATTCACACAGTCACTGAACACCTAGTTGTATAACTACCATTGTTAGTAGGTGATGGAAAAGACTTCAGACAACTGAACTGTCAAAATACTCAGCTTGCATCAACTTTTATTTTACCAACATACCTTACTTATGTGAAAATTTGCATTCTAAAATGAACTTCTGAACATTATATCCTTCGTGTTAATCAGATGTTGGATCTGGCAAATCATATGTTTGCTGACCTATGTGAACAATGCACAGGTCACTATAAGGGTTTTGTGACCAGGGTAAAAGAAGTGGAAAATGGAAAGTGTTTTATTTCCCAAGGAAAAGAAAAGATTTTCCAAAGGTGATTTCAGCAACTCTTATTTCAGACATTGGTATAAGTGCTTAACCCTCTGAGGTAGATTATATGCTCCATAACTCTGGAACTAGAAGTAAGGAATTGAGTTGATAAACTCTTGCAAACTAGACTTACTCAGGTACCAGACAGATTGCTGCCGTTGTTATCAAGGATCAATGTCTATTATACCAAGCGTACTAAAGGTGTAGGATATGAGACCAAGGTTTAGTTCAAGCACAGACACTGTGATCATTCACAAGATGGAGATTTATATGCTTCTGATACATGTTAGTTTAGATTATCTATTATCGTGAGTATTTGAGCTCAACTGAACATACTTGAATTATCTTCAACAACTTGATTTATATTCATGAAAAATCTCTTAAAATCTCATCGCTAAGTTTGCACATCACTAAATATCTTTAATAACTACTCACAATTGCTCTAGATACATTATGAATTTTACATTTGAATGGGTTTTTATTTCAATATACTTCAAAATAAAATTTATATGATTGCTGTGCAATAAATATATTATTATTCATGTCCAATATTCAAAGAATGTTAACAGCTACAATTCAGTGTCCCTTCAAGCAACCAAAGATTAGATTTATTTTATCCTCTTAATATTTTATAACAAATCAACCACTGGAGTTTCTGAGAGCTAAGCATAAAACACAATTCTCACTGGGCGATGTGACACACACCTTGAATCCCAGCACTTGAGACCCAGAAGCAGGTGGATCTCTGTTGAGAGTAAGGTTAGCCTGGTCTACATAGTGAGTTCTATCTAGGCCAGCTGCAGGGATAAATTGTCTCAAAAAAGAAAAAAAAAAAGTCAATTCTCGAAAGTTTTAATTTTTAAAATTCCTGAGAAACCGCTATTTGCATGAAATTAAAGTTTCAGGCGCATCAAAGACCAGGTGTGTATGCTTATGAAGCACAAACAATGTTCTGTACTTTACCCAGGATTGTTAAGGGCTTCTCACTTGATATTAATGGAGCCATAATATCCTCTTGTTCTATTTCACAATCCAGAAGAAGACTAATGTTTTGCCTACCCCCAAGAAATTGGCATTGATAAGTGAGAAAACCATCCAAGCCTCCCATGGCAAACGTTATACTCTGGAAATAAATTAAGCACATCTGGAAGCAACATTAAAACTCTGCGAGGCCACTGGGATGCAGCTGCAGCCGTTTGTTAGTAAATGATACTCTAGCATCATAGACGGATGTACTTTTAAAAACCCATTTTACTCCCAAAGAGAAGCTGAAAGCTTGGGGGATTCCCACTGAATATTCTAAATATAATGAGATTTAAATCACATTTGAAATAGATCTGCTTTCTTTTTTTTATTTACATATTAGTGTGTGTGTGTGTGTGTGTGTGTGTGTGTGTGTGTGTGTGCTGGCTATACTTGGATCATGTTCAGACATCAGGAAATTGATCTCTGTTTTCATGCCCTTTAAACCCTGCACCAGAATTTGTATGAACTCCCACTCTTCTCTGTTGCTATTGGTTCTGTGATAATTAAAACTTCAAGTAACCTGAGCTGTTCTCAGATTTTAAAAAATATTTTAGATTGTTGCCCCTGCTAATATTTCAGGCTCTCCTGAAGCCAGAGGATACCCACTTAATTTGTCACAATGTTAAAAATAATAACTGGAAAGACAAGAGAGTCACATCATCTACTTTATTTTCAGTACACTGACAAATGGTCTACTAAAGACACTGGGAAGATGTCTAGGCAGTTTCCTGTTGCCGGAGTGTTCTGAGGCAGCAAAAATCTTGGGGTAGGATGAGATCTATCAGAAAAGAAGTCAATGGGGAGTCAAGTAGATTCTATTTCAGAACACTGACACCTTGAAAATGCTTCCAGCCTGTGTCTAGGTTTTCCCCATTTTAAAAATCTGATCGCAATAAAATAGACAATTTAAAAACCCACAAAAATTACTCTAAGTATGAATGAGACTGGTCATGACTTGTTTCTTATTGAGGTATTTAGTAACTAGATGTAGTTAATATGGAATTCCACTTTATCAAAACTTACCTTATTCTGAATGTTATGTTACATTTTTCCAAGTTTTTTAAAAAAGACAATTAGCTGAGGAAAATCACCAGTCCCAAAGCCCCAGTTGCTGTTGTCCTCTTCTGCCTGTCACTGGACTTTTAAGTGAAAAAATATTTTCATACCCAGTGAGTGACAGCTTTTAAATTAACAACACTTCCACGTTTTCAGAAGAGAGTGCAGAAAGAGAAACACACCAGCATGCTTCTCGCCAGGAGGCCGGACAATGTTGTCATTCAAAAGAGAGAACTATGGGACATACTCGCTCCACAGGCCTCAAGATCTATGCCATTTCTCACTTTCGAAGCCTTCGCTGCTATAACTCACAGCTTAATGCAAGACACTCACAGACTGCTGCACATGACACTTGGCACAAGTTCCTAAAGTATCAGGTTTGTCTATTTTGTCCTGTCAACCTCCTGAAGACCAAAATTCTTCTCAGAGCTGAAAATACAAAGGGTAGCAGTATATTTTTCTCCTTTAACTTTCATAACTTCAGCCTCTGACAGAAGCCTTAATTTATTATAACTACTACAAGGAGCTACATTTTAGCATCAAGTACTATAAGTCAGCTCCAGACATTCAAGAGTACCAACTCTAATTCATTCAGAATGAGGCGAGAGTTAATCATTTATTTTCCCACTGTGAAGATTTGTGCTATCTTGTAAAGAGAATGAGCTTGATATACCTTCAGAAGCTGTTTAGGGTTCATTGAATTTTTGTTGACAATCATTCCTTGAAAAATAAGTGAATATGACAGACACTAGAATAATCGGATGTCACAGCCCAAAACCTCTATGGAGCCTTAGTGACCCAACACAGGACAGTAGAAACTGACCGTTTAGAAACAGCAACCAGCAATCCCCTAGGGCAGGGAAGAGATTCTTAGATAGAGTTGACCAAAAGTGAAAGTAATAACAAAATGAAAAATTTTAAAGACTTACAAATTATTTTTTTTTAATTTTCACAAAGATGTGTAGATGAGTAAAATAAGTATCACTTAAAGTAATATTTTTATTAATAAAAAACAAACCAAAACTAAAAGTATGTAATGACTTCCTAAAAAATTAAAAGCAAACCCCTGTCTGGGCTGGGTACATATAGCTCAGTGGTAGAGTGCATGCTGGAGCATCAAGGAGCTAGGCTTAGTCCCCCAAGCTACAAAGCAAACAGCCAACACTTGAGTCCAAGGAGTGAATAAGATACTTTATGTTTGAAGAAGTTATAAAAAACACAGAGGAACAGTTTAAATAACTATACAACAATTAGAAATTACATATAAATAATGCATTCAGTCAGAGTGATTGGGGTGGGAAAGTTTTAAAATTTAAATCAGGTATTTAACATAAGAATTTAAGAAAAGATTTTTTTAGGGAATAATTTAAGTGAGTTCCTTCGGGGAAATGATCTCAATGTTCAGTAACCATAGTTCTCAACAACTTGCTGTTAGGAATGTTTAAAGAGTAATTTAATGGCCTGTGGGCACAGCTCAAAGTTAGAGCACTTTCATAATATTTGTTTGAGGCTGGTTCCAATCTTTAAAACGATACTTTTGTGGGACCAACATCATTGACTTCCAACTATTTGTAACCACATACAGGTAAAAAGTAGGAGGAATTATTCATGAACTAGATGTTTTTTAAATATTAACAAAGGTATTTACAAAGTAAATCATCCAAATTTTTTAAAAATAGTAAATTACGATTTACATCAGTTTATTCCAAGAATTCAATGATAGTTTAAAACACAAAATATGTTTTACAAGAATCTACTCATAATCAAAAATAAATCCAAATGTTCTATTTGCAGAAAAACTAATAAAATTTAATTCTCATCTCTTAGGAGCTTCTTAATGGAAAATTTCTGACTGGACAAAATATGGCTTTAAAAATTCTCTGAAAAGATGCACAGATGAGCTCACAGTGATTGTGGCAACATTCACAAGATCTGTGCAAGCTCAAGCCAGTCAAAATCCCAGCATGGAGGGGAGGTAGAAAAAAGTCCCACCCCTAGCTGAGGCACCATGGACAGTCGATAGCTGATGGGAGAGGGAAAGTCAGTTTTCTTTAAGAGTGCGGCCTCTGTCACACACCCAGGCAGGTATAGGCAACACAAATTGGATTCCAGGGATTTTAAAAAGAACCAAAGAAAGGACACAAAGCTGTCTGGGTAAGAAAGCAGGGTGAGTCTGGAAGGACTGGGGGAGGGAAGACTATGATCAAACTTAGCCGTGACGCTTTAGCAAAATTTCTATTTAATTCAGGAATAAGAAAGAAACTCAATATAATTTCAATTCAATATTCTGTGGAGACACAAGAAAAAATTAAAATATAAATGATAGGAAAGGAGATCAATCAGTATCTACATATGTCTTTGTAGAATACAGACAGTTCAATCCAACAATCTATGAGAACTATTTAATTTTTATTAGTTTATCACAAAACTGCATTTGATATTAATGAACACATTCTTCTATGCTAACAACAAATAGACTACTCAGTGTTCAAAATAAAGTATTCTGCTCCAGTACAGTGACATAGGCCCTTAATCCCAGCACTGGGGAGGCAGAGGCAGTCTGATCTCTGTGAGAATGAGGCCAGTCTGGTCTATATAGCAAGTACCAGGCCAGCTGAGGCTACAAAGGGAGACCCTGTCTTAAAAAAAAAATACTAAACTATTCGATATTGTCACACACACACAATTAAGGTGTGTAGAACTAAAGCTGACAAAAACATCTCTCTTCCGCTTGTTGAGAAAGCAATGAAACTGTTGAAAGAAGGCAGGGCAGAATTTACTAACAAAAAGGAGCTGAGATTAGCAATCGATATAAACAACACAGTGTCCTTAGATGTCAAATCTCTCACAAATTGACTCATTAATTTAGTGTGATTCCAATAAAAATTCCCAAAAAGATTTTTTTTTTTTTTTTTTTACAATGTGAACAGTTAGCCGTAGAGCATGCATGGATGAATGAAATGTCAAAAGGAGCCAGAAGATGGCTAAAGAATGCTGTTTCAGATGTGAAGAATATTAGATGCTTAAAGGAATTAAGAGACTTTAGTCCTGGGTGCTGAGAAGGCAAGATGGAGATGGGGGCTGGAGAGATGGCTCAGTGATTAAGAGCACTGGCTGCTCTTGCAGAGGACCAGTGTTCAATTCCCAGCACCCACATGGTGGCTAACAACTGTCTGTAACTCCAGTTCCAGGGGATTCAACACCTTCTTCTGAACTCCACACAACATGGGTGCACTTGCATTCATGCTGACAATACACTCATACACATAAAATTAAAAAACAATAAATTTTTTTTAAATTGAGACAGTACACAGAATCTGACTCTTGAATGTGTGAAAACTTGAAACACCACAAGAAGAAATGTTACACCAAGGTATTTGCATTATGAAATACATAGTTCCAAGACAATTAACACCTCATATGTAATTTTTAATAATGAATATTTCTTTAAATATATATGTTAAAATATATAAAAACTTGTAGCTAAAAAGAAATTTTGAGGAGCTGGGGAAATAACTCAATAGTAGAGGCATGCATAAGGTACTAGGCTCAATCTCCAAGATTTAAAAAAATAAAAATAAAAGAAGAAAGAAAACAACGGAGAAAAGAGAGTTTTAAAAAGTTAGAAGGAGGAACAGGGAGCAATAGGGCTTCCAGCGCAAGGCGCGCACAAATGGACAAATACCATAAAGTCTTTTACTCATAAAAATATATCATTAGCTACATTTTTGGCCGATTGGGTTTTGGCAACAGTGCATGACAGTTCAATGAGGAAAAATACTCTACAACTGTGCGGGAACAAATGGATAATCTTTGCCAAAGAAAAATGAAAATAGATCATTATCCAAAACTAGCTAAAAATAGATCAAAGACCAAAATATAAGAACAATAACTTTTAAGATCCCAGAAGAAAGTATAAAATGTAAATCTTTGTGCATTAGTCAAAGACGTCTCAGATAGACATTACAAAACCAGAAATAGATAAGCTGGATATCATTAAAATGTAAAACTCTTGTACCTTAAAAGACATCACATAGAAAGTGATTTTTAAAAATACAGAGCTGTGCAGGGGAATTTTGCAGATGAAATGGCCGTCAAGGACATGTACCCAACATAAGTCATAAAGTTGTAAAACACAGCAATAAAGAAAAAAAACAATTAAAAACTGAGAAGATAAGGACTGAAGAGATGGCTCAGAAGCTCAGAGTACATACTGCTCTTGCAGAAGACCTGAATTCCGTTCCCAACACTGGTGGCAGGTATCTTCCAACTGCCTGTAACACCAGCACCAGTGATCCAATGCCCTCCTCTAGACTCCAAGGGCACTTGGACTCACATATGCACATAGCTTCAGACAGACACACTCAGATGCCCATGTTTAAAACAAAAATACATTTTTAAATAAACATAAAATAGAAGTTGAGCAAATGAATAGTCATTTGCCTCACTAAAACATGAAAATACCACATGAAAAGTTAGTGAGCAACATTAACAATTACAGAGATGCAAAGTCACAGTGAGATGTTGTGAGAGATAGGCTTGAGCCTAGGGTGAAAGTCTTACTGACAGCCATACAGCAGGCCCAAGGTAATAGCCTGACCACTGGAGCCACAAGGAATGCCTTATGATTTATTTCTGTTACATTCCAGAGTAAATTTGAAATCATACAATAATGATTACAGGTATAATTGTCAGGAAACTATAGTTCTCAGTAAACACACCTTTTATAATGTCTTCCTCCTTGCGTTGTAAGAATAGCCTGTGTGGGAGACAGACTTGAGCCTAGGTGAAAGCCTTATTGACAGCCATACAGCAGGCTTGAGACAATGGCCCTTGACCACTAGAGCCACAAGGAATGCCTTTTGACATTTGCTCCCATTGGCAGATCATGAGACTGATGCCTAGAGCTCGCCATTCCCTAATCACCACCCTTGAGATCCCAAATTGCAACACTAGACAGCCTGGGTCACGTGGTTCCCAGGAAACCAGGCCCTATAAGGAAACCGGAGCCTAAGTAACCTAAAACCCATTATGCTAATGAAGTGTCTGGCTCCTGATGTCATGATAGGACACAACCCTGCCAAAGATCTGAGTTGTAACTTCTTGATTGGACCCCTAACTCTGTATAAGCTTGTGCCCTTTTACAACAAACCTGATCTGGGTCAACAAACCTGATCTCCTGTGTCTGAATGCGGCTCAGAAACAACAACTATTGGAGGCAGTGCCGGGCAAGCAGAAGAGCAGCCAGAGCGAGCAGAAGAGTGGCCCCAGCACCTGGGGAGAAGAGCTGTCTCAGTGTGACCACAGCTTGAGGCTGCAGCTAGGAGCGAAGGGCAGCCCCCGGGGGATCAGGCACAGCACCCAGAAGGCGGCTCCCTGTGCGATTGCAGGTGGCACCCGTGCGATCAGAGGTGGTGCCCAGGAGGCCATGCCCATGAGCTCGCAGGCAGCCCCGGTGCCATCACAGGCGGTGCCCAAGCGAGCAGAGGAGCAGCTCCTGGAGACAGCACCTAGCACAGGAAGAGTGGAGGGGCAGCCGCAGCTGGTGGCCCCGAGATGTCATTTCATACCTACTGGGATAGTATAATCAAAGAACCCAACGACTGTAGGTGAAGAAAGAACAACCCTTCTACACTGCTAATGGGGAGTTCAAATGGTACGGTCACTCTGAAAAGTCTAACATTTCCTCAAAAAATTAAACACAATTACCACATTTTTTAACAATCCCACTCCTAAGGGTATGTCCAAGAGAACTGAATATACAAATCTTGACAAAAGTTGTCCCTAATAAAAAGGTGGAACGATCTCAAATACAGTTAAACGGTGCATAAGCAAATGGACTTCTATTTTGCCACAAAAAGGAGTGAAGTACTAACACATATCATAACATGGAAGAACTTCAAAGACATTATGCTTAGTGACAGAAGCCAGAAACAAAGGCCACATTCTGTGTAACTTTGTGAAAATGAAATGTACAAAGTAGGTAAATCCATAGAGATGGAAAGTAAATTAATGCCCATCAGGGGCTGAGGGAGAGGAAAAGATATGAATGATCACAGAAAGTGCAGGATTTTGTAAGGTTTATTTTACTTTTTTTAGTGTGTGTGTGTGTGTCTGTGTGTGTGTGTGTGTATTTCACATGAATGTGGGTACTCACAGAGGCCAGAGAGGGTGTGGAAGCCCCTGGAGCTAAAGTCGCAGAATGAGCAACACTGCTTTCAACTGCTGAGTGGTCTTTCCAGCCCTAAAACCATGGGCTTCTTAAGGTAATAACTTTCTGAAATTAGATGGTAGAGACTACTGTGCAAGTTTTAGGATCTAAAAAACACCATTGGACTGTATGCACACTTTTAAAGGATGTCGATACACAGCATGTGAATTCTTATTTTAGAAAAGATTAAACAAGAACAATTATACAGTAATCTCACCTCTTAGAATTTATTCCATAGTAATAATAATCCCACAAGTTAATTATGTCTATATGAAGATAACTGGGGGAAGGGGAACAACCTTCATGCACCTAGAAAATGCTCAGTGGAGTATGGTTTACCATAGCACACACATTTAATCCCAGCACTTGGGAGGCAGAGGCATGTGGATCTCTATGAGTTCAAGGCTAGCCTAGTCTACATAGTGAACTCTAGGTCAGCTGGGACTACATGGAGACCCTGTCTCAATAAGACCAAAAAATTAAAAATTTAAAAAAAAAAACCACTATACATGCTTGCTTTTTAGAATGAAAAGTCATTTAAATTGATTTTCTATAGTCAAATAGTGTAGGCTAATAATCAAAATTGAGTAGTAAAATATAGTTAAGAATTTTAAAGAAAAAAATTCTTAATTTCTGCCTCCAGAGACACCATCTTGGTTTATATTCTTTCCTTTGTGTACATGTGCATGCAGATATGCATGTGGTGTGCATGTGCCTATAGATATTTGCTTTGTATGTATACATACATCTGTATATTTGTACATATGCATACTTGATTTTCTAATAAAAATATCACTGTTTAAAAAACAGCATTCAAAACACCAAATAATGAGATGGAACCAGGAGAAAGTAAAAGCAAATAAAATTAACAATTAGCAACTGATAAGTCAAAAATATTTTCAGATTGTGTGTGAGCACTTGTGAGTGCTTGTACATGCATGTACATGTGTGTTTGCAAGTGTGCATGCAAGTATGTGCATGTGCTTTTCGAGGCCAGAGGTCAACCTCAGGCATCATGTCTCAGAAGCCATCCTCTTTGTTGACTGAGACAGTCTCTCTCTGGGACCTTGAATTCACCAAGTAGGTTAGGCTGGTTGACCAGAAAGCACAAGATTCTTCCTGACCCCATGTCCCCTATACTGAGATTACAAGCACCTATCACTACACCTTTTTAAGTAGATACTGGAGATTAAATTCAGGTCTTCATATTTGCACAGCAAGCGCTTGAACAACTGACCCATCTCCCTAGCCCAGCATTTTCAGCTTCATAAAGATAAATACCACAGGTCAGCCATGGTAGAGCATACCTTTAATCCCAGCACTTGGGAGGCAGAGGCAGGTGGATCTCTATGAGTTCAAGGTCTACATAATGAGGTCCAGACCAGCTGGGACTACAGGGATACCAAGAGATAAATACTAAATACTGCAAATAAAGATGAGTAAAAGCATGTGCTAACCAATTCACAGATTATGAGTATTCATTCTGTTGGTCAATTAAGAAAAGGTTCATTTTTACGGAATATGGAAATTGTCATAATGAATCACCAATATAATGACTTTTCACACTAATCAGATTGAGAAAAAATAATTTGAAAATATCAAAAGTTGGCAAAGATATAGAAACTCATTCACAGATAAAGAGGATATAAAAACTTTCTAATGGGATTTGAGAGGCCTGTTCCATGGGACAGAATTTCTTTCCAGGGGCTGTAATACTGGTAAAAAGCCTATGGCTGTAGAGGTCAAACATGGGCCCAAGAGTAGAACCTGCTATTGTTATTTCACAAAGAACGCATGTTGTCAAATTGCTTTCTAAATATTTGTGTTTATACCCATAGACAGAGGCTATGCTCAGCCTTGGTCAGAGAAGCTTCCTTTTGCAGTGGGAGGCAATGTAGAGACATGTAACTGATCAAAGTGCTGAGAGTATTCAGTCCTAAAAGAACAACTTTATCAATCAACACACACACACACACACACACACACACACACACACACACACATCGGTGCTCAGGGAACATTGTAGAAGAGGAAAGAGTGTAAGAACTAGAGGAGGGGGAGGAATGCTATGAAATACTGACTTTTGGACATGATGTGGCTACTGTATTCATAAACTCACCACAGCTATGGTGAACTATTCAAGACCTGCACAAGATCAAGCAAACTAAACCTCTGTGTGGATGGGGCTTTACCCCTTACTGAGGAGCTGAGCAGCTGATACCTGCTGAGGGAGGAAGAATTTCTTTTGAGGGTGCACCCACTAGTAGGTTTCCCATGCTCCAATGGATGCCCCCACATCTATGCACATTGGACTTTGTGGGTTTGCAAGGAGGAGGAGGAAGAGGAAGAGGAGGAAGAGGAGGAGGAGGGAAGGAGGAGGCTTGAAGTTACAAGGGGGAGGTGAGGAATACAGTGGAATAGGAGCAAAGATGAAGAATAGGAATGGATGTGATCACATTGCATTATTTTTATAAGAAATTCTCAATGAATAAAATATTTTTTTTTGAAAAGAGTGATATAAGGGAACTAATACAGGTCTGCTTTAGGCAACATTTTTCTTAATTTTAAAAAATTGTTTCCTTTTATTAGTTTTTTAAAAAAATTTCATATATGTACTCAATGTATATTGTTCATATCCATCCCTAACTTCCTCCTCCAACTTCCTCCAGAATCCCCCATCTCATCTCCCTCCCAAATTCACATCCTCACATTCTCCTTTTTTGTTATGTTTTTTAACCAATAAGTCCAAATAGTGCTTCCATGAGTGCATTACACTTATTTTTATTTCTATATGTATTTATTTATTGTATGTGGGGGGGTGGGGGGGCTGTGTGTGTGTGTGTGTGTGTGTGTGTGTGTGTGTACATGTGTGTGTGTGTACCACAGTGTGTTTGGGACTGGGCAAGTGTTTGAGTCACTATCTACCCACATCCCATCCATCATCCCTGCTTACCAACCTCTCAAATGCCATCATAGGTATGAGTGTTGGAATTGAGCATGGTGGTATTAAATGTAATCTCACCAAAAGCACCACAACCACATGAGATATTTTCTCAAAAAAGAAAAAGGTATAAAGGAAATGTGAGTGTTAACCACTCAATTTCTCCACTAAAACATCCATAATGTTTTTAAAATTCTAATTTTTTTAAATGATGGGGCTGGAGATATGGCAGCAGTTAAGAGTACTGGCTGTTCTTGCAGAGGACGCAGGTTCAAATCCCAGCACCCAAATGGTGACTAACAACCATTCCTAACTCTTGTTCCAGGGTATCTAACTCCCTCTTCTGTCCTCTTCAGGCATTGCAGGACACAGGTGCACTTATATATTTATAACACTAATTCAGATAAAATAAATATAAATAAATCAAAAATTTAAATTAAAATGCATTTTACTTAAAAAAATGAATACTTTAAAACTGTTATTATTTAATCCATCCTTTAAGTATGTTCATTGTACCTGACTCTCTCAAGGACACAAAATATGAGGTGTCAAAGAACAAAATGTTGTAGATATGCACAAAAATGATCATGGTAGCAATGAAACACAAGACATCATTTCCAGAGAAACCAGGCCCATTGCTTACCTGTTAGTAGAGGAGATATGGAGTTTACATGGATGCCACTGGATTTTCTAAAAGGCTCAAAGAATCTTCAAAAAATGAACTGTATTGCTTTGATGATATGGGCCACTGGGGGCATGGAAATTACCAAAGAAACAGATGCAACGATTTTCCATTTACATTTAAATGTAAAGAATGGAACATTGCCTTTAGAAATCATGTATTTAAGCCCTTTGTGAATTCATAATTATCTTCCATTTCTAGAAAAAAAATAATGCATAGAACCTAGGCTAACCATCCTGTGTGGTTACACTAAGAATCAGCTGAATAGCTGAACAATGGCAGGGAATATTTCAGCTCAAACTGTTTATGAAAATTGTGCATTATGCCTGGAAGAATTATGTGGTGTGCCAAATTGGGCTTAAAATGCTTAGAAATTCTCAGCCAGTAGTATCCATAAATATTTTTCCAATTGCCCAACCCTTTCTTCAAGGAGAGGAGAAACATTTACATAACCCCTATTTTTCTGTCTCCTCTCAAAAGAGATATTTTTATGTGCAAATCACCTGAAAAATCAAGATTTGCTTGACTTGTCTTCTGCACACAATCGGATTTCATGAAGTAAGATTTGAGGGAATTCTGTCCTAGCAAAACTGAGATCTTAAGAGCTAATGATGTAAAGCAACAATAACTAAAGGCATGAGACGCCTTCAGTTGCATTTCATCATATTTGCTGATGATATTGCTGCCTAAACATTCAACTTTTTTAAAGACTTATTATTTGTGTGTGCATGTGTACATGCCACACATGTAACATGTGTGCATATGTTCAGTTGCCTAAAGAAAACAGAAGAGGGCACTGGATCCCATGGAGCTGCAGTTACAGTAAGTTGAGAGGCAGCCTGTGGATGCTGGGGACTGAACCCCAGTCTTCTGAAAGACCGTCAAGAACTCTTAACCTCAGAGCCATCTCTCCAGCCCCAAACATTCAACTTTAAAATAGGGCAACCACCTCACGTTCCTCTCAAGGATCTCGGTGCCACCCATGAAGTTTCAAAGGAACATTTTATTTTAATTTCCCTGGCAGTTCGATCAATTATCACTTAAATTTAGCGAGTGAGCTTGATCTTTATACTTCATCACTCTTATTCCAATTTAATCATTGTGCAAGCTTTTGAAAATGACTCACATGCTCCGTTTTTAAAACTAATGTAACAATTTTTTTTTATTTCACAAAAAATCACCTTATTGGTTGTTGTTACAACTCATTAGAAAAAGGAATATACCAAGAAAACTTTGCAAAGTTAGTGACTCAGGGCACTGATCCAAATGAAACTTCAAAGTCACTCTTTTTTATTTTTCCTTCAGTATTAACATCATAGATTGTTGGTGCCATTTCCATATTTGATCATTATCATAATGTGTGTCACCAAGCATTTTCCCTAACATCGGGTTTTTTTCTACAAAAGCAAATTAAAATAGCAAACTGAGATAATTATCCAAGTCATTCAAGCCAAAAATTGCTTTTGCATAAGTATACACAAATATTAAAATAATGGACTCTGTATCTATAATTATGAATTCTCTAGCTATTAGAGGCCAGGCTGCCTCACACTGGTCATATCTGTATTGCCTTTTCATTGAGACACTTATTTAACAACTGCAAGGCCCTGCTCTTAATCAATTGACCCATGTCCAATATTTCAACCTAGAGCATACACAGGAAACAAAACTAAATAATGAGGTTAAAGAGTAGTTGATGAACAAATTTTAGTGATTATTATTCTGATAGCCTACACATAAAGACCTGGGCACTTGGGCAAACTGATCTTATATTGTGAAATCACACCTTGACTTTTTTTCCCCCAAGAAGAACAACAATATTTAAAACCTAAATGAATTGAAAGACAAACCAGACTAAAAGAGATGGCAAAGGTTCCTGCACCAAAAACAGGTTCAGAAGCAGGAAGTGGATCTTAAACAGTTTTTTTTTTTTTTTCACAAACATTATTGTCTTATTTTTTTTTTTACATTTAAAAAATCTTTAATAATCACATAATTAGTAGAAGCATTTCATTACACCAGCATTGACATAGTCAATAACAGTTTCTAGAGCAAAGATGCATCTCTTCCAAAATTGGCTGTAAATTTTTTAGTTCACAGTGGAATTGATACAGTTATACAATATTGTACTCCATATAACCCCTATAAGACATAAAATTAAATGAGGTTTAAACTTTAAAAAAAGATCTCCATTTCATTATTAAAATACACAGTTTCATACTGAAAAATTCATTTTTAATACAATTGACACTAAGATGCACATGCGTTTCTAATCTCTATATATCTGATTATTACTAGTCAC
>NW_008342282.1:1560406-1564809 GCF_000622305.1 Nannospalax galili | reverse complement strand
CGGTGCTCCTGGAGCCCAAGAAAGGGACTGAGTTTCTCTGGGTGAGAAGGGTCAGGAAGCAGTATTGGTTCCCCAGGTGTCTGGGGCCCCAAGACTAGGAATGGCGCAGGGCCCAAACTAGGAGTATAGAACGGCGAGGGGGGGATGGAAGGGTGAATGTCGCTTAGGGAGTCCAGGCGCGGAGAGCTGCGCTATAGACTTACCCCAAGAGGCCTGAGGATAGTAGTGCCCTTAAACAGTTTTTTATAAAAAGAAAAAAAAAAAGAAAGAAAAGAAAAGAAAAAGACATCATTGAGCTATAATGTGAAAGGATGCCAATAGAACTCTCTACCACCTGAGGCTGTGCTTAAACAATGCCTTAAGCTCTCACAGGTCGGAAGACCAAAGGACTCTCTCAGCTGGGACTGAAGCTCTAATGCATGCCAGCTCAGCGTTGGCATCGGGGTCAGTGTCCCACGACAGGAAGAGCCACCCGGAGCCACAGCACATGGAGAGATAAAGTTGGAGTACAGAAAGACCAGCAAGGAAGGAAAATTGCTGAAGACAAATTCAAGAATGATCATTCTAAAACCTGCAGGGATTGGTACTAAGATAAGGAGCAATAAAATCAGTAGCATTCCTTCCCTCCAATAAAATGTTTTTAATTCGACAATACTCTAGTAAAATTTTTGAACTCCATATCAAAATACATTAGGCTTAAAGGTATGAAAGAAAGAACAAATTCAAAATAACAAATCAAGAAAGGAGGATAAAAGTAAACCAATTAGGAATTTTAGAAAAATCTTCATCGAACTTTATAAAAAATAGCTCTATATTAACATAGAGAGATTCAGTTAATTAAAAGACTTATTCCACCCAAAGCGCATCTAACAGGAATTATTTTTTGGCAGGGCCTCCCCTAGTTCCACTTGGAACACACTATGTAAATCAGGCTGGCCTTAATCCTACAGAGATTCACCTGCCTCTGCCCCCCAAGAGCTGAGATTAAAGGTGTTGCCACCGCATCCAGCATCAAACAGGAATTTTTAAAATCATATTTGAGAGATAGCAGCTGAGAATTTTCCAATTTAATAAATGAAAATTGTAAGTAAAAATAAACTCAACCTAGGCTCAGCATAGCAATAAGGAAAAAGAAACATTAATATCCCAATAAGGAAAGCCAGATTTTTAAAATATAATATTTTTATTAATTTTTGAGCCCTTCATACCATATATTTTGTAATTTTTCACCCTCCCACTCCTCCCTTAATTCCTCAAGATTTAACCTCCACTTCACTAACCCCTCAACTTCATGGTCTGTTTTGTTTTGTTTTTTTTCTCAATAACCCACTGAGTCTACTTTGTCTTGTCCATGGGTATGGGATCATCCATTAAGCATGGTAGCCCTACCGGGAGTTAGACCCTTAAGGAAACTGACTTCCTCCTCCAGAAGCCATCAGCTGTCTAAAGCTCCTCAGCTAGCCAAGTGGGAGCCCATGAGCCCCACCCCTCCATGTTAGAGTGTTCACTGACTTGATCTTGTATGGGCTTTGTGCAAGCAACCACAGCTGCTGTGACTACATGAATGCATTGAATCTGTTATGTCCAGAAACACTGTTGGACTCCAATGTGCTCTGATCTCTGGCTCTTACAATCCTCCCATCCCCTCTCTGTGATGGTTCCTAACCCTTGGTGTGTGTGGGGGAGGGGGTATCAAGATGTCCCATTCCACTGACACAGGCACTCTTCCCTTTGACCAGTTGTGAGCTTCTGTGTTAATCACCATTCACTGCTAATACACACAAAAGACTCTCTGATGAGGACTGAGAGCGTAACTAATCTATGGGCATAGAGATGGGAATTTATATGGTAGTGTCATACTACATCTACTTGGGAAAATAATAGTAGTAGGTTCACACTTGAGGCCTGTTTTATAGTCAGATTTGCAGTATCAGTCATGTGTATCCTCCTATGGACTTGTTGGTCTTAAATCTAATAAAACAGTGGTTGGATTCCTTCACAACATTCATGCCACTATGTACCCATGGGCATATCTTCCACTCTGGTCATTACTGTAGTTCACAGGGTTCACAGCTGTGTAGCACTGTTGATGACTTTGCTGCAGCAGCCTGCATAGCACCTTCTAGTACTATGAAAGCTAGTCAGCAGTGAGGGAACTTCCTGTTCAGTACCAACTTGATTTCTCCATATACTGTGGCCAAAGTGTGTGGTGTCCAGTAATAGGATCTTACAATAAAATTATAGTAGGCAACCAAGAGCAGTGGCAATAGCCTACATCATTTGGGGGGGCCTTCAGGACACCCCTGACCAATAGCTGGAGAGGAAGCATCTCACATCTGACACTGAGCTTTTTATTTGGCAGCCTGTGGTTTCAAGAGGACCATTAGCCTGTGTGTAGAGTAACTCCAGTTAAACTCTTATACAAATATAAAAGGAGCTTATAGAATAGTAAGTTTCCATATGGCTTTCTCATGCATTCTTAGTGTTTGTTTTTCTCCCATTCCTCCTCTGCCCTTCCCATTCCTCTCCCCACCTAAACCTCCCTGTTCATTATTCTCATTTTCCTCTTCATATCACCTGTGTTCTATTATCACTCTCCCTTAAGATCTTTCTTCCTACAAAGGACAGACCAGCACAGGCCTCAAAGAATAGGAGGTGGGAGTTGGCTAGGCAGTTAGGGTGGGGGACCCCAAGGAAAAGCAGCCAGTTTCTGGGCTGAGGGTCAGGGTGTCCTTGGGCCTCTTGGCAGCATGCCCTGTTCCAAGGGCTGGGAGTGTTGGGGGTGTTTGGGAGCTTTTGTCTAGTCCCTAGGATATTTTGGGGTTGCCTCTTGAGAGGGGCGAATGTTAGAGTGGTGGGGAGAGAAAAGAAAATGAAAGGAATAAGGAGGGGGTGCGTGGGGTTGTCCAGGGAGGGTGTAGGCATGGATTTTTTTTTAAGTTAAAAAAATCTCTTTATGTTCCTCAGTTAACTTTTGTACACATCCTGCAGACAGTGGTATATGTTAATTAAGCTAGCTTTGTTTTGATTTTATAGGCAATAAACATGAATAAGAATAGCACTGGTATTTTTATAAAAATAACAGTATTTTACTATAGCTAAAATAATTTCAAGTTGAATGAAGAATGTTAAATACTCTTCACTAAATAGTATCAGAAGGTGCTCTGCGAGCTGCCAAGAGAGACAAGCAATCAGTAGTCCTCAGCTACAAAGCCTACAAATCAAAACAATGCCCTGCCTAGCAAAATATCCCTAATTATGCAATAGTGGCAGCTTTACCTTGTGGGTAACCAACAGCTGTCTAACTGAACTTAACACCCACTCAATAGGAAAGAATTCATGCTTGGTCCCGTAAACCTAGCCAAATACCCATGACTAAAGAGGTCATAGACCCCTAGAAGAGAACCTACTGCTACCATTTTCCTAAATCAATATAAATTCTAACTATATTCCAAATATCCTTATATGTACAGATAAGTGTAACTCTTATCACTCACCAAAGAAGCTTCTTATTGCAACATGTGGAGACTATTACAGAGATCCACAACTGGTCAAAATGCCAGAATAAGTGACCACAGGGAACAAGCCCCAGCTGGTATATCTAAAATGCAACCTCTATGCCTAAGGATCAGGAATCACTGTGGAAGAGGGTGCAGAAAAATTGTAAGAGTCAGAGAATCAGAACACTTGCTTCTACATAGTGTCCTCTAGACATGACAGGGAAGCTGCCCCCATGAACTCTTAACAATATGGTTGTCTAAACCATATTGACAACAATATAGTTGTCATTATGCAGTTGACATGTCAGTGTGGAAGGGAGAAACACCACAGGCTCCACCTCTGGATGAAGAGCTATGGGAAATCAATGGTTACTGAGAGAGGAAGAATCAGTTTTCCTCAGGGATGAGCTCCCTGTAAGTTTATCAATCCCGAGTGATCAACTCTAAACACATGTATATATGAGCAACACTAAATGGACTCAGCTAATTGTGTATATATACACACACACATATGTGTGTATATGTGTGTAACAATAATAATTAGAGGGGTAGGTGGGGAGGAAACTGTAAATACAGTGCTTATGTATGAAATTCTCAAAACATAAACAAAATTATGTTAGTAGTATTTTGAATCCATACTCACACTAAGGTCATTAAAAACCCAAAATGTACCAGGCCTGGTAGCACATGCTTTTAATACCAGCACCTGAGAGGCCAAGGGAGGTGGATTTCTGTGAGACTGAGGCCAACCTGGTCTACATAGCAAGTTCCAGGCAAGCCTGGACTACATGGTGACACTGTCTCAAAACACACAAACAAACAACAACACACACAGATGATAGTCAGATAGATAGATAGATAGATAGATAGATAGATAGATAGATAGATAGATAGATACATAGA
>NW_008342282.1:1543780-1560108 GCF_000622305.1 Nannospalax galili | reverse complement strand
ATAGATAGATAGATAGATAGATAGATAGATAGATACATAGATAGATAGATACATAGATAGATAGATGATAGATGATTAGATAGATGATAGATAGATAGATGATAGATAGAAAGATGATGGATGATTGATAGATGATAGATAGATGATAGATGAATGATAGATAGATGATAGATAGATAAATAGATAGATAGATAGATAGATGATAGATAGATAAAGCAGTTTAGAAGATAAAAATATTCTACAAAGGAGATTTTGTCCTGGAAATCTTATCTTAAATCTGTAAATCAGTGACTCACTAATATAAGCCAAACTTACTATGAACTTACTATAGGTTCAGCCTACTAATGATATAGTTATGAATGATAAAATATCCCAACCAAAACTTAGCTATTCAAATGTTTATGAATGTTGAGGATGGAGAGAATCACCTATTTCCATTTGAATGCTTCCTATTTCAAAGATTATCTTTTTCCAAATTGAGGCACAGCTCTCATCTCCACCACAGAACTTGCGATCATAATCAACCCTTTTCTCCAGCTCATAAATGTTCACAAATTTTCTCTTAGATAAAATAATCATCACTAAATTTCCAGTTTTACAAAATCTTCTAAGTGCCTGCTAATGAATAGCTTCTTAATGTGGTTAATTATAAAATAACTTTATTAGGGAAGAATGAGTTATAGAGTTCTAGTTTGAAAAAGTGGAACAGTTCTGGAGACGGTTACAAAACAATGTGAATGAACCTAATATCATAAAACTGTATGTCAAATAAAAAGGTAAAATACTAAAATTTATACTTTGCTCATTGTATCACAATAACAAATTTAAATTTCAGGGGTAAAAATTATCAGTGTCCTAAATGGAGATAAGTGATGCTTGTTGTATGCCAAAAAATGATCTTATGATCCTGAATAAGGCTTGAGACAAGGCAGTGTCTTCTAGTCCTTGGTTCCTGACTGCCCAGTTGATACTCTCAGTTATGCTACTTCTCACTACCCATGTGGCAATCGAACAGGAAATCTACCTGTAGTAGGTACATGTCACCAGCCTTTCTAAAATTCTCATCTCTCTGCCCCAAGTCCGGCTGAACCTGCCCTGTCATCTATTTTAACCTTTGCATTTGAGGCAATTGTGAGCACTTCTTTCACAGCAACTGCTTGGTCCTCCTGGGCCCATGTCATAACTGGCTTTAATCACAGAATTTTAGAGTTGAAAAACCTTGAAAAGCACTGTGACCTTCCCACCACTCACACAACTGCTCACAAGCCAGCCTCATGGACAAGGTGTTGTTACCTTTAAAGCTTTTTCTCTCTCAGAATTCCATCCCCTAGGAACTGCTCTCCTAAAACAAATACCAGCTCAGAATCTGAATGGAACAACTTTGTTAAGTCAGTTTTTGTCTCCCCTTGCCTTTCTAAAGTAAAACAGGAAAGAATACTGTTCACCTGATAAACTAATTTTCTTACAATTTTTAAAATTTCATTTTATTCATCCATTCTTGGGGAAGTTCAAAGATGTTTATGGTGCATTCTGATCAGATCCCCTCCCTCTCTTCCACTCCAACTTCTCCCAGAAGGCTTCTGCCTCCCTCTCCCAATGTCATTTCTTCTTCTTTTATTTATAACCCACTGAGTCCACTTAATGCTTCCAATATGTGCATGGGTGTGGGACTGTCCACTGGAGCATGGGAAGCCCTACAAGAGGCTATACACTGACCACTGGACTATGGAGATTCCATTTTTGAAAAGTCATTAGTAATCATCAAATTATATCTCAACTATATCCTTCAGATCAAAATGGCCCTTATTGAAATTTCTCCTCATAAGATTGGATTTCCATTCCTTAATAAAATTTGTGCCATTTTTAAATTTTCTTTCAAATTTTTTGCATTTCTCTTGAGTTCTAAAGAGCACTCAAATTGTTTTATTAAATTTACATTTTTATATTGTAGAATGTACTGCTATTTGTGAAAGGGGGAAATTATTATTTGGACTTATATAGATAAATTCATTGTATCTCAAGGTTGCTGTGACTAATTTATTGCCAATATTTACATTTCCTGGTCATTCTTCTTGTTTATATTAATTATAGCTAGCCCATTTTAGATCTTACCACCCAGAACCATCTTTCTTTCTAGCTGATACCAACTAATTACACTGATCTCAAAGAAGATGTTATCAGTAGCATTCATTAATCCCACAAAGGTGGCAGGAATTTTTTAAAGAAAAATGCTGATGTGTTTTAACATCTTGATTAATTAAAACTAACAAAACACACTGCAAGCAATTAGCCAAAATGATGGATATGCTCAATATATGTTTTCCTGTGTGTGATCTTGCTACTCAGATTTTAAAACCAGACTACTAAGAAAAGGCACTTTAAGTATGTGTCATATACCAAGATATTTCATTATGATAGTACAGCATCTATTTTATTAAATTTCTTTTTTTCCCACTTTTCTTAAGTGGAAAAGGCTATGCAGGAGTCAGAACCCTCCCTTTTGCAAGGAGTGTGAAATGCACCCTACGGTTCCATCAAATTACAGAGAATCAACCATGTGCATCCAGGGATAGAACACTGAGCTGAGGCATTCAGGCCCAGCAAAGTAGTGCAAGCCATGTGATCATCACAACAGTGATGATTTTAATAGTAGAAATGCCTCAAAAAGCTAGTGTTTTACAGCAGGCACAACCTGCAGCCCCACAACCCGCAGTTTATACATAATCTCTGACCTGTTCTGGGCTCCAAACATCCCCAGTTAGGAACCACTAACATTCACTGCCAAGCAAGACCAACAAGATTCCTAAGCAATGATGAATATGAGACTAGGAGGGAACAGGGCATCCATGCCATGGTAAAGCTGCTCTGCCCAGGCCCCCAAGGTGATGAAATGTGTGACTGTCACAGACTCAGTAATACTGTTATAATTGGGATGTACAGGGAATAGATGCCAGCTGCAGAAACAGTGTGTGCTTTGACAAGGAGTGTGTTGGAAGCTACTGCCAGCCTGCGCCTGCTGCCAACTCCACTCAGCTACAAATAGAAATGACGATGCACAGTGGGCCACAGTCCTTGTAGTCGCCTTCACCAACCACTGCTCCAGGACCAATGGGAAGCTGGAATTCTGAAGTGGTCATGGCAGTCTGTAAATCAGTAACACTCTACAGGGATGCTGTTCCATGATGCCCACAGTTCACCTGTGCTGGCATCAGCAGAAAAGCCTATCAAAAACTGAGCCTTCATTCTTACCCCAGCCCTACTGAGTCAGAATCTTTGTGGGTAAGGCCTAGGGATCTGCATTTTACAGAAGGATTTTACCCTGTCATTTCTTATGAACATAGGCTTGAGAGCAAAGATCAAGCAGACCAAATAAAAGTTATCAAAGCACAAATCACAATGCAATGTAAAGTAGGGGAAAATAACAGCCTTTATATTCTTTTGGGCATTTATTACTTACCAAGTGTTTGATATGCACCCTTATTTCAACACAGCTGTATTTGATGGAAAAGATAATAACTAGGAGATCTCAGTTGCTCAAGATTAGAAATATAATAAAAGAGCAAATAAGAATAGAGCATGCACTTCTAGATCTCTGATCAGTCTACTGCTCTGAGTCACATTCATAATTGTGATGACATAAGGAACATTAAAAAGGATAAAAATGACAGCAGGTCTTTTTATGGGCCAAATTCAGTGCTAAAATTTTACATTCATTAATACATTTAATCTGCATAACAACACATACGATATTATACTTCCACATTTACAATTGATGAAATAAAGTCCTGAGATATTTGTATTCTCTAAGAACATAGAGCAAGTAAATATTGGTGCCTGGAAAAAATATGTCCCACCTGACATTAAAGTGCACACCTGACCTCTGAGTTCTGCAGCTACCTTGCTGTGAATCATTCCACCTATCTACGAAGTTACACCACTATAAGGTAACTAAATTGGCCTCAGTTTCTTGTGATTATCAGTATTGACAGATGAATAAGCAAAGGGACCTTTCAGTGAGTCCTTCAGCACGATGCCACCAGTACTCACTCCTCAACAATGCACTTGATTCTCATGCCTTCCTACATTGCTTGGTGATGGGGATAAAATAATTAGTAAAGTGAATTTGTGGTTTCTGCCCTTGGGGATAAATCTAGGCCTGTACCACTCTATATTAGGTCACTATTTTCCGGGACCAAAAGCTAATGATCATAAATAACCTCATCATTTCTTCATCATTAATCTTTGATAACAAAATACTCTGATTTTTATTGTTACCAGGAGGCTGACTGTGTTTCTCAGCCTCTATGAAAACACTATGAATTTTAGCAAATCTGGTTCCTCGTTGTTCATAGCACCTAGAAAGCTCAGATGCCGCTTTCAGAAAGAGCTGAGTTCACTCTGTCAGGAAGTCTTCAGGTGGAAAATGGAAAAACCAGTGTGAACTGCCTTGCACAAAGAAAGAATTTTTAACTCATCAGCTGAAAATCTACAGGTTTTTCTAAGTCTATCTAGATTCAGGGAGAGAAGCAGCACTGTCTAGACCTATCACTTATCATTCCCAGCTTCTGCTTTCTTTTGTCAACTTTATATTCTCATACAGTCTTCCTACCCAGTGGCAGTATGGCCCCCAACAGCTAAACATCTCACCTTCTACTCTATTGAAACAAATAAAAGATGCATTCCTTTCCAGGTATTTTCATAAGAATCCCAGTCTGGAGCACCATGAGCACGGCCTGGGAAAAACATGCAGCAACCTAATTGTGTTGGATGGATCACAGGCCCCTGTGAAGAGAGTTTGGTACCCAAAGTGCCTAGAATGGAAGGCAGTTAGCTGGAGATGCTTCCCTAAAGGAAAAACATGATGCAGCTACCAGAGGCTTGCAGGCAAAACCGATAGTGTATACTAAAGACCCACCAACAGGGCCTTTAAGACAATGCTCAAATCAAGAATGACAATTCTTTGGATGGAGTGAATTGACTACAAAAGGAGAAAGGTAGAATGAGGCAGAGTGAGAAATAGAATAAATGTTGTATTTCTTTCAAATATCAAAACACTATGATTATCTCATTTATGGGAAATAAATATAACCTCCACATAGAAAAACAGCTCCTGTGCATTGCTAATAAGTATACATACCAGGTGGTGCATACTGACCTAACAGAGGGTTCCACAGGAATCCTTTGTCTGAACGCATGATTATTATCCTAATTTTGGAGGGAAGAAAAAAGTTGAATTCAATCAAATATTCAGTTAATTTTTGAAAACAGCAGCTATTAGGGCTTTCATGCAAGTACTCCAGGTGTTATTCTTCTATGTCCACATCTTTGTCCAGTGCATTTTGTTTGGGCAAGTCTCAGATATTCACTCTGATTCTCCTTAGTGCTGTGACCTTGGAAAAAATATTTCACCTTTGTTGTAAGGTATAGACAGCAAAACAGACCCATCCTTAAAGTTGGTATAAGATTTAGTGAGCTAAGTGATGGTGAACCTGAGGAGAATATCTCTGCACAATAGGTATAATAACTATTCTAATTATTTCAGCAGCTTCCTTGGTGATACTTAGCAACAACTTGGCAATGAACCTGCTTGGGGCAAACATTGTATTCTGCTGATAAGTTTATTTTGCCAAAAATTCTTATTCTTCAAATACTTATACTTCAAATGTCAGTGCTTCTTGTGTACACTAAGAACTTCAGATAAGAAACAGCCTTATTCCTTATATCTCCTCCCACAGAACCTAGCAGTTGTTGAACAACTGACTCAGTACGTGAACAAAAACAAATGTAAAATGAAGTCATCTTTGCTTTTTTCCCAATGTCTCAATTCTTTTTCCTTCAGGTTCTTCTGTTTCCTGAAGAAAAATACTAATCAATACAAAAGCATAACCCTTCACTCAATAAACAGAGTCACAAAGATTATTTCTAGAAAAATCAAAGCCTTACCCCCAAGGAATACATATTTGATTGGAGCAACTTCAGGAACAAGGACAGGTAGCAAAGAAAACTATTTTGGACCAGTGAACATTCCTGCTTCCCCTGAAATCCATGTACAAAATTTCTGTTTTGTATCAGAAAACTACAATACTATGCTTATTCTGTTTCCACTCAGTCTTCTCAGCATTCTTTAACCAAAACCAGACATTTGTGAGATCTTCTTTCCCTTCAAACCTCACACCACAGTCTGATGTGTACATCTTTTGTGCTGAGGGACAGCACTTGTCTCTATTAGACAAGTCTCCACCTTATCTTCCAAAAGTACATGAGCAAGAATGAAAAGCAGCAACCCTCTAGAACACTGGTGCCTCCCCAGGAGTATGACACACTGCAGAATAGTCACAGATGGCCACCCAGGGACAACCATACGACTGCATAGACTTCTGCAGAGAGCAATATGTGCTGGGAAGTATGGCCAAAGTCTCCATTCGCATGCTGCTCTGGAGTAGCGGGACGAGGGCTGCTGCCAGAGGGCTTCCTGAGGAGGGAGGAGACTGAGCAGGTGTCCACTTTTGAAAATTCCCTCCCCTTCTAGGACAAAGATGTTAAGTCCTAGCTGATATATAAACAGTTATCTGTATCTCTTGTCCACATACAACACAGCACTGTCAGGTTTCCTCCCATACATATCTATTTCCTCCCTTACATATCTATTCCTTCTGTGCTTACCAGGTAAGGGAATTTTCATTCCACGTAATGCTACCAGAAATAAAATGTTATCTATGATAAATTCCACCAAAATGTACAACTGAGCCAGAATTCTTAGTAAGTATTCCCTTGGTGGATGGTGTTTGTGTGAACACTTACCACAGCATCATATCTTAGGGAGGGTCAGTCTGTTCCTGGACTCACAGATGGATCTCACATTTGTGAAGCGGATGCAAACACTGAAAAGAACATGCATTCTTTTAAATATATAGATTCGGGTGGTTAAAAAAGCACATATTTTTTGAATATGCACATAACCAGATGCCTCCTCATCAGTGTAAGAGTTAACTTTTTTGTGACACTAAATATCTTTTCAATATTCTAGACACTGTGAATAAATTTTCTTGTCTCCTCTGTTATTTCTGGTACTGATCACTCAAGCAGCTAATGGCCCCAAACTAACTCTGTTGTAACATTTTGCTCCCTTTAGCTTTTTCTTTAATTCATGTTTTAAAAAATCTATTGACAGCTTAAATTTATACCCTACCTGGGATGTTTACTTGAGTGGAATTATAATCTCTACATGTTTCTTCATTTTATAAGTTAAATGAAATACAGCATGATTCTTTGTTCATTGAGGTCACCTATACTACTTCTTGTTGAATTAAAGTATTAATAAAACTGAAAAATTATTTTATATTCAATGATAAGAAAAAATTAATCCACTGTTATTTTCAATTAGCTTTACAGGTTAAAAAAATAAAAATTAGTTCAGGTATTTTTGTCTTTAATATTCCTAAACATAAAATGGTTGCTATAAAGGTAAGAAAGCTGAAAATTTAACTCTTAATATTTTAAATTCTCTGAGTAATGTTGGATGAATCATGTGTAAGCTCACCTATTTTTGTGAGGTTTGCCAAAGCCATAATTTCAGGTTTAAACTGCAATCCAGAATTCTTTTTAACAAGTCCTTCACCCATTACAGTTGCAATAAGTAGATGCCATCAAATTTCCGTCCAAAAGAAGTAAGATAGCATTTTATTTATCCTTTAGAATTGCAGAACATTTGTAGGATATTTCATTATGTTAGATTTATCCCAAGGAATAAAATTCAAAATAATGATGCATATGATTTTCTTCTGAAGATCTATGTGAGTCACAAAAGATTCCTGTGCTAATTGGAGTGCGCTTATTCAGCATTTTATGCCAGGGCAGCCTTCTCTGGGCTCATTACGTTATCGCACAGGTTCTGAGAACATTGTTAAAATCACACAAGTTAAGCCTTGTGCAACAGGGCTGAGGACTACAGGAAAAAGCAGACACTGAAGTGAGATTGCTCCACTGTGCATGTTCTACTTATTATGTCATGTCAGTTAAGTCATTTCTGAAACAAGAAGCATTTGCTTGAACTTAAATGGGTGTTATTCTTAATTGGTACTGTGTGTTCTGAACTTGAAGTTCACAGTGAGCAATTTTTTTGATAGTTCAAAAGATAAAAATGTTTTCACCCATTACAAAAGGATCCTTGGTTGGCACCATAATAAGTTCTGTGAAGTGTAGGAGCTTGAAGGGAAAACTGTTACAAATTCCAGTGCTTATCATAAACCACCACTTATGCTCCATTTCATTTTCTTTGCATGTATTCCCTTTCTTTGAGAAAGTTAAAAGAAAACTAACGATATCATAATATAAGCTCTAGTGGTGCACACCTTTAATCCCAGCACTCAGGAGACAGAGACAGTTGGATCTCTCAGATCAAGGCCAGCCTGGTCTACATAGTGAGCTCCAGGTCAGATGGGGTTGCAGGGAGATCTTGTCTCAAAAGAACCAAAAAAAAATTGCAAAAGATCATGAAAAAAAGTATAACATGACCATTAACAATACACTTAACTTACTTTTAATTTTTTCCTTCTTGAATTTCTAGTAGTTTGAATATTAGAATTTAAAATTTTTTAAGTAAAGGAAAAGATTCACAATAATAACTTAACTAGTAACTAGGATGGTAATAAAAATAAATTAAGAGTATTGACATCTGATTTAATATGTAGTGAAAAGGAAAACTTCATCTATGACAGTAAAACCAGGTGACGCTTATCAAAAAATCTAGCAAAAATAACAACTCATTATTTTGATGAGATTTGTAGTTTGATGGCACTAAGAGCAAATCAATTTCAAGAAGAATGCATTAAAGCTGAGTTTATAGAAAAGAATCATCAAATGCCAACACTCAACATAAACTGTTCTATTTATTTCATTTCCTTAAAAAATGTGACAAAAATATCTTATACAATTTCTAAATATAAGTTGAGTCTTATTCTAATACTAGATAATATCAAACTAGCATTTAGAATTTGCAATTTGATTTATCAGGTACCTATCATGTACTTCAGCCAAACATATTTCATAGTTTCTTGACCAGAATACAAAAGGAGAAGCACAGAACAGCTTGAAGTAAAATTTAATCAAAAAATCCATCCCTCAAATAACTGTCACCTGGTTAGATGAATTCATAGAGTTGGAAACAGCCACGCCCCAGTGTCTTCTGCCCTTCTCTTCTCTGAGTAAGCATACCGATCACGATAAAGCAGAGCCCTCTGGTGCTCTAACTTGCACTCTTGAACATTCTCTGATGTTAACTTCTGCTCTCTTTGTGAACCTGCTTGAGGTCTCTTGCACCCTCTTTGCTATTTAAAAAGCTTCTTAATTTCACTCTTTATCAGCGTCCTTACTTATGAAACAGGAATAATAACAGCACATCCCAGGACCCCAGTGAGGACTAAATGAGTAGACACAATCCTTGGTACATGTAATGCTCAGTACATTGCACTTGCTATCGTGTATATCTACTTAGATTATGAATTTTGTGCCATTACTAGATAAATTTGTAAGAAGTCAGACTTCTCTGAAACATATCCAGTTTTTCTATATTTGTCTTTTCTCCCAATTTCATGTCTTGCTTTTTGTGCCCACCAGATTTGTCAAGGGACTGTGCTCCACCGTAATCAGGACTCACGGTGGAAACTGCAGACAAGCAGATGAAACGCAGGGTGAGCACCAATATGTCACTGACTGCTCATCTGGGTACCAAACACTCTCCCTTCTCCCATTGATTCCTTCTTTCCACATATGGGTCCCATTCGAGATCCTCAGGGAGAAGTCAAAGGCCCATCCTCTTGGCATCCTCATCAAAGTCCATTATCTATGACAGATTCCGCATCATTTCTAAATAAGTTTCAAATGTGAATCCATCTGCTCCACACTCATTCAGTACCTAGTAATGGAACAGTAGCTGCAGTAAAGCCTTATTGAAAGTAAGATGGGTAAAGAACCCAAAGGCCTATGTCAGTTCTGAAACCTCGCTGTGCAGACATTCCAAGGACTAGTAGACGTGGGGACAGGGGGAGTCCCCAGTTAGACCCAAATTCACACCTTCAGAAGATCTTCTAAGGGAGTTTTTTTTTTTTTTTTTTTTTTTTGCCTTCTCATATCCTCTTCAATTATAGCTGAAGTGGTAATCAGAATAAGTCCCAAAGGAACTGCACAGATTTCTCTGTCACCTCCACATGAGAAGAATGAACTGCAAAGATGTGTTTTAAATCTTGATCAAACAAGCCTTTGCCCAGGCTCATGAATCCCATATCTGTATGAGTTTTTATATTGAAATGTGATAAATTTCTTTGACAAAATTCCAGTCGTTGAAGATATAGTTTCTTATTGCTTCCTGTTGTTCTTTAGCAACACCACCATGACCTCGCCCTCCTTCCCTTCTCTCCCCCCCCCCATATTTTTCTTTCAACTTAAGGACTGACCACTCCTTAAGACTTCAAGTCATCTGTATAGCCTGATATTCTCCCAAATACACCTAATCAGATGAAAGATTCTACTGGTTATTTACTCATCACAGGCTGGTTCCAGAGATATCTCATGTCCTATGGGCTTGTGAATCCACTAAATAATAGAAGACTGGATCCCTGTATTACTACATAGCAAGCTGCCTACTGATCAGAAACACCAACATCATGCTGCTGTAAGAGTAACATTATACTGGTTTTAGTCACCGAAATTGAGAGGCTAATTTCTTACAGTTTACATTCTCAACTACTCAGGAGCATTTTAAAAATGATTGTATCTTGGGGCTGGAGAGATGGCTCAGCAGTTAAGAACACTGACTGTTCTTGCAAGAAGACCGGGGTTTGAATCCCAACACCCACATAGCAGCTAACAACAGTTCACAACTCCAGTTCCAGGGCATCCAACAGCCTCTTCTGTCCTCCATGGGCATTGCATGACATGGGTGCACTTACCTACACATGCAGGCAATGCATGCATACACATAAAATAAAAATAATAAATAAAATATTTTTAATTATTATAGTTTACTAAGATTCTAGATAGAAAACTCTCTCTCTCTCTCTCTCTCTCTCTCTCTCTCTCTCTCTCTCTGTAGATCTGGCTGGCCTAGAACTCACCATGTAGACCAGGTTGGCCTCAAACACATAGAGATTCACTGCCTCTGCCTCCTGAGTGCTGGGATTCAAGGCATGTGCCACCAAGCCTTAAAATTCAACAGACAGTATATGACAAGATAGTTTATACATATAAACATTCATTAATGAACAGAATGAAAAGAATCATCTCAGCTTGCCAAGAAATGCAAATTATTTTCTTTCTTCTATGGATCAAAGAAATATTATTATAAAAGACATTTTTAAGTCAAAAGTACAGTTTGCTGATATACAATATATAACACTTACTAGCTACAGTGAGCCAAAACTATATAAGAAATTTAAAAGTCACATGGAAATATCAGCATATGCTTTCCAAGTTTGCTCAGTATGTAAAGATTAAACATGATGATTTTTTTCAAAATAGCAATGAGTACCACCAGGCTGCATTTTTATCCTTTGAATTATTGATGAGCTCAGGTCTGTATATGCAACATTTTTCATATGTGTCACACACTTGCTGTATAAACAACTAGATGTGAACTTAAAAGAAAGAAATTCAAATTAGCTTTTAAATATAGAACACAACAGTATTGATATGGTCTCTCTCTAACACTAAAGAGTGATAGAAAACATGGTTTTCCCTTTAATTGTTCTTTATATAATTCTTCATTAGCAAATTGCTAAACAATGCTCTAATACTGTCCCATTTTGTTATAGTTTACGCAAATTAATATTTTTATTCTTAGCCATTTATGAAGAACTATCTAGAAGTACATCTTAGAATATCTGAAGAAATAGATAATCCTGAGGAGTTGGGTGCAAAGAAAGGTATAATGAAGAGAGCCTTATTTTCTCCTTCTATAACGATGCATTGTGTAAAACTGTGTGAATGATTCATTCTTGTAAACGTTTTTAATAGCATAGTTGTTAGGACTGAATGATGGGATCTGGAATGGTTTCATTTGCAATAAGTGTCTAAAACAATGCTCTGCCTGAGGTAGGCTCTCAGTAAACATTTGTTAAATGAATAAATCAAGTTATTACATTCAGAAAATATTAGAACATGAGATAAGAGAGGAGTTACTAACATTGAATTTCACCATGAAGAGATCTCAGTTGTGATAGAATTGACAGCTGACATTTGCTTTCCAGGGACAAAGCATAGAAAGGCATTGTTCATACTGTTCTTGAAAAGCTAATAATAAAATTAAATTAGCTATTACCAAAATAGTTTTAATTATATATTTAATCATTGGTGGGTTTTTTAAAATATTCATGGAAAATACTAAAGATCTTCAGGTTTAAAATGGAGACTGTGCGATCCTATTTGGTTTGACACACAAAAGTTTTGAATGTGCTATATTTCTTAATATCTTTCAAATAAATTTCTGAAGGGTAGATTTGCTATCAAATGAAAAGTAATTCTTAAATATACTAACTCAATGAAGAACCAGGTCCCATGTTAAGTTGGAAATACAAGTTGACTAAACTCATAAAAATCAGAAGAAAAAGTCAGATTCTAAACTTTTAGAGTTCCACATTAGGTGGAATTTTACTAAAGATAAAGGAAAGTGAAATGATGGGAAATATTTAGCAATCACAAAACTAGATGGAAGAGATTTGGAATAAGTGACAGGAGCTCCATTCACTGCTGACAGGGAAGCAAATGCTACTTCATCAAGGCAGGACACTTGCCTGGCACACTCAAGGTCCAGAGTTTGATCTTCAGCAACACACACACACACACACACACACACACACACACACACACAGTGTTAAAAGACCTGAATAGACACCTCATCAAAAAAGTTGGTACCAAATGCCATATGAAAATATGTTCAACATACATTTCACTAGTGAACTAAAAAGCAATTAGACACAAGTATCCAATTATTAGCATAATCAAAACGTGAAACACTAACAGTACTAAATGCCAACAGATTCCGAATTCCTGTCCATTACTGACGGAGAGGACACTGCTAGTCTTGGTTTGGTAAAGTTTGGTAGGCTCCTATAAATCTAAGCAGACTCGTACCAGAAAATACAGCATCTATGCTCCTAAGTAATTATCCAAAGGAGTTGAAAATGTGTCTTCACACAAAAAAATTTACAACTATGTTAAGTAGGTATGCACTTAATTTCCAAAAGTTGGTCCTTGTATGTCCTTCACTATGTAAACCAGAAAATGGAATATGGAGATTAGGAGATCTTGACATCGAAAGACATGGAGGACTTTATGCCCATGCCTGTTACTAAGTAGAAACTGAAAACGCTGCATATGGTATGATTCCTACTATAGAATATTCTAGAAAGGGAAAACTTATGAAGACAGTATAAAGACAAGTGTTTGTCAGGAGTTGGGAGAAGTGAGTAAGAGACACAGAGATAGGGCAGTGAACCCACTCAGAATATTTCAGTGTCAGATAAATGTCATTATATATTTGACAAATCCGTGGAATACACATCAAAACTGAAGCCCTATGTAAGTAAGTCTTGGACTTGGGGATAGTGAGTTATGTATGAAAGCTCATAATGTGATAAATATCCCTGTGGTGAGGGATGTGAATAGTGAGACGCTGTACAGGTGTATGGACAGGCAGACAGAAAAATCTATCTTTAGCTCTATCTTACTATGATAAAACTACTCTAAAAAACACTTGTTTAAAAGGGAAAGTAAGAATTGAAATGGGAGTAAAAATCCAGAATAGCCTTTAAATAATTTCCCTGAACTATTAAACTCCTAAAATAAGTTGCATGAGTCATTTAAACACAGGACTTTCTAATATTCAATTAACATGGATTAATACCAGTTGGTCTTTTCTCTGTTTAGACTAGATTCTTGTTATCAAATCAAAAGAAACTAGATTAAGAGAACTCTAAATCGAGTGATTAAAACATCATTTTCACTGAGAAGGAAATCTCATTCTTTTAAGCTTCAAGCCAAACTTAAATTACCCTGACAATAGTCTGTAAAAACTATTTAGCCAGTGTCAAATTCAAACTTCATCCCTACAGCTCCCCGTGCCCCTAGTTTCTCTCTTTCTGACCCTCCTCAGTTCCTGTATTAGGTGAAACATGATAAAGTGCTAGCAACTTAAACACTTCTGGGTAAGAATTTCTAAGAAGCCTTGCTTTCTACCCTTAGAGAATCAGGGTCTCCATGAGCCAGGAACTGAGTTCAGTTCTGTTTCTACCAGAGAAGACCCCTCAGGATAGCCACACATTTGTCATAGAGGCTATGCTCAGCACAGCAGCCTTCTTGAACTTTCATTCACTTGATAACTGGAAATGAATGTGCTGGTAGATTTTAATGAGCCTCAGACATTCGAGCATGATTAGCTGTGAGAATTTTATCAGGTATAAAATAGCTTTTGGATATGTGAGAGGCAAAGATCTGTGTAACTTAACCATATTTAGGAAGAAAATGTTATAAGAAGTTGTAGATTGCATATAGAGTCGAAGACACTTTCCTCTCATTTCATCAACATCATCCATTTTTTTAGTTCTAGACTTTAGATCTTATAAGCTCTATTATTTTATGTTGAGAAGTAGAAGAAACTCCGAAGATGGTACTATCTTTAACCTAGCAGTGAAATTTTCCAGAAAGGCCAATTACTTACATACTCAATTTTTTTGTAGCCCCTACTTACTTCAAAGGACATACAACCATTCAAATTATTTTTTAAATTATTTACTTAATAACCACATGATTAAAAGAACCACTTCATTACATCCTTAACATATTCAATAACAATTTCCAGAGGAAAGATACATCTCTTTCGAAAGCGGTAAATTTTTAGGCTCACAGTTGAATTAATACAGTTACACAATATTGAATTCAGCATAAATCCCATAAGACATAAAATTGAATGAGGTTTTAACCTTTAAAAAAGATCTCCATTTCATTTTAAAATACACTGTTTCTTACAGAAAGACTCATTTTTAATGCTACTAACACTTAAATGTTCCCACATGCATCTCTAATCTCTATGTATCTGATTATTACTAGTCATAGTTGCACTCGGGTCCTTGCACCTGAGTATGGATATAAAGTCATCAGGTAGATTTCAATGGTAATGTTTATCACCTCTACTAATTAACATGAAGTAGATTTTTATGCTTCTTTCTCAAATATAACTCTTTTTTATTCATTGATATTTTGTGTGTATAACATACAGAACATGCCAAACAATCTTATTCATCTATATATCCACTTCTCAAATGGCATCCTTCCATAGCCTCCCCACCCCCACTGGAGCCCATATACTCTGTCATCCCTGTTACTGTCCACTGTGTTTTTGGCACCCCCAGCCATTCCCCAGTGCTTGTCCATCTGCTGAATCTAGTCAGCCTATCTAGAGTTCATTGTTTTAGAAAGATCAGCTCTTCCTCCTCTAGCAACAATCAGTTGTCAATATTCCTTTAAATAAGATTGGGGTCTGCTATTCATTTTCTTAGTTCTATGCTGGGTTACTGTCTGGGAGTCTCTTGGGCTACCCTGGCCAACAATACAAAGAATGGTATGTCCTGTCTGGCATTGTTTCTTGTTATGTAGCCTTTAGCTATATACATGGACTCTTCAAAAATTATATTGACCCCTTAAATCTTTGGTTATACTTTCCTTTTGGGTGTTTAAGACCCTACAATTGTTCCAAAAAACCAGTTAATTTTTACTCTTAAGGTCAATTGAGGATTGGCTCCTTTCTTTTACCAGTTCCACCTATGTGAAGATAAGTTAAAGGTCCTGCTCGACCATGGCTGGCTTCGCTTGGAAGCATGGAGAAAATATTTCCTCTGTGTTGACCCTCCTCTTTGTAGACTGGTCACTGGTTCAAGACCATTTGATGGGGTCTCCATGGCCTCCTTGATCAAGAGGACAGATGACTCCCCTGTAACTTACAGGACATTTTGAGAGATGCTCATAGTCCCCTGGAATTTAGTAGACCTAGGAGGGTAAGGAGAAAAACTCTCCCTTATGTCCCTCTGACCAAATTAGTATAGGCCTCAAAGTATGGATGTTAAACATTCAAGACAGTTAGTTCCACCAGTCTGGTACTTTTAATTACCATGTGTCATGTAGATGAAGCATGGGCAAAGACCAAATGTTCTCAGATAAACCTTGCCTAGACATATATTCCTTGATCTAGTGTGTATAATTTGTCGGTAGGTTGTTGGACTAATATGGTTCCTTCTGGTTTTTAAAACTAGCTAGGCATTATTTATCTCTTACTGTCTAAC
>NW_008342282.1:1543244-1543687 GCF_000622305.1 Nannospalax galili | reverse complement strand
CCTCTCTTGAGCTCCTTCTTTCTCTTTATCCCCTAGGTGCCTTGTATAACCTTTCATCCTCCTCCCCTTAAAATAACCTCATTTTTATCCATAGCTCCCTTATTAACACCTGCTTCCTACTGTTCTTCTCTTTCAGATTCTTTCTTTTCCTTTACCTCCCTGGTTCTTTTTCATGATCCAGGTTCCTGTACTTATGTCTGGGTACATACTCACTTATCAGGACATAGGTCGTTTTTTGTTTTTGTTTTTGTTTGTTTGTTTTCTGAGTCTATGTTACTTCACATTCAAATTATTTTGATCACACAGTTCTTTAACCTCCTTGGAAGACAATCCCCATTAATAGGAAGCTTTAGATTTAATCATAATATGTTTTGTGTTTCTCATTTTTGGAAGGCAACAATTAAAATGCCTATAATTGTAATAAAAATTAGGGTTAGAAAAAA
>NW_008342282.1:1536699-1543172 GCF_000622305.1 Nannospalax galili | reverse complement strand
ATTCTCTTCCTCACTAAAAACCACTCTGTTTAAATTTCCCCTCCTCTCACTCACCTACCCCCCCCCAATCTCTCCCCTGTTGAAACCCTACCCATCCTACAAAATGTTTCCCTACAGAACTTTCTGGATTGCCCCCAACCAGATGTGCTCTCACCCCTCTTTGAACCCCACGATAGTTTTGTCACCACGCTTCTCACTTTCTGTCTTATATTAATCTCCTGCCATATTGCCGCCTCCGCCCCTGGAAAAGGCCCTTCGTTCCTTGAAAGCTGCGGCAGGGTTTCAGGTGTCTGTCACTTCCTTTGCCTCAGGATCTGTATTAAATGGCCGTATTTTTCTAACTATTCTTTAAGATAAGTGGTGATTTGTTCATTTGTTTAGTTTGTTTGTTTTCAGACAGTCTCACTATGTAGCCCTAGCTAGGCAGAAATTCATTGTGTAGACCAGACTGTACTCGATCTTTCAGTAATCCTCCTGACTTTGCTTCTGGAGTGCTGAAATTACAGAGGTGAGACCCATACCTGGTCTCTCCTTTAGATCTTTTAAGGGAGGAGTGGCTGAGCCATTTTAAAGAGCAACAGCCTTGCGGTTCATCAAATTCAGTCAAAAGCATTGAAATCTTTGTCTCACTGCCTTGCAGCAAGGGTTGTAATGTTTTTCCAATACTTGTTCCTGAAAGAGCCAATTCTTTTCTGATGACCTAAGCTGCAACAAAAAACCCATGCTTCCTAATCTTTCTTTCTGACCCCTCAAAACTACCTTGCAGCCACCTATGGAATTACTCATGGAAGAAAAGTTCATTTGCTTTATTTCCTTCTCTTTAAGAGAAATGTTAAAAGTATGAAAATATGTATATATAAAAGATCAATCTACAGATAGATACATAAGGTGCAATGTTTCATTGATTTTTTTCCCAAGGAAAATTTCCAGTCTCTAAAAGAAGAGTTAGCAGTCAACAAGCCTAAAACAAGAGCGAAGAAAGCCAAAGGTAGTACAGTCTATCTTTTGTGCGTTGAGATCATATACATCATTTAATTATCTGAGAATCTCATATTCACATTAACAATTTGTTTCTCTGGTTTGCCTGCCTTACATTGAGGCTCAACTGAGATAAGTAAATAGCAGCACACCACTGTGTATGGAACAGAATAAAAACCAGGTCAGCATTAAGTGTTAGGACGTGGTCTGGACTCAGACTCTGGGTTGAATCATGACTCTGCCCTTTGCTCCCTGGAAGTGTCCACCTTAGGGACTTCCCATGTAACAAGGGAAGATAAAAGAGTATATGTCTGGAGATCATGAAAGGAGTAAATGAGAAAATTCATGAAGAACACTGGGCATGATGGCTGTTACTACTCTAACACTGCTGCTCCCGTAGGAATTTTGCTAAGATCTTTTAACACCACAAGGGACTTTAGGCTATCTTACATTGCCCAAGCACATGATTTTTATATAAATCTCCTTGAAGGGTATAAATGCTTAAACAGTTTTGTAAAGAAGAGTTTATATTATTTAACTATTACATCACAAACTCCAAATCTCTTAATAGTGAGTATGGAAGAAGCCAAACCACCTTCAATACTCAAACTACCTGCCATTAAAACCAAAGAGGATTTTTAGCCCATGAGGGAAATTTGGCTTTTAGCCTACTTCAATATTATAATTTATCATCCAATATTTTCTCTGCCCCCTAACTTTCTTAGTGTAATGGCCTCACTCCTTTATACATAGAAAGCATAGAGCCTATGTGTTCAATGCAAAGTGTCATTCATTTTTAGTTAGCAAACTCCAGAGCAAAAAATTCTTCTGGTAGCCTATTTCGACAATTCTTGTAATTTGCGGTGGTGTTTTCATTACAGTGTGTCACACAGGAAGCCACAAAAGGATTAGGCATAGACCAACTCATCCACATTTCTTGCAGCCAGTAATCACATTGCCGCCCACCAACATCCTTAAGTTCCCTAGTGTGAGCTTCCCACTTGCCCTATAGTACATCCCTAAACTTGTTAAGAAATAGATGAGCCATATGGTCAAAGATGCCATTATCTGCATTTTATTAGTCTCTGTGATTTGATCCTTCAGGACTATTGTAGCCCACAGCAAGATGAATGGTGGATAGGTCAAAAATATGTCAGTAGGATTTAAAAACCACAGAGAAACTTTAGAGGGAGGATTAGGAATAAAGAGGGCAAGAAAAAGGTGACCTGGAAGGAAAGAGTAGAGCTTATAAAATTGGATCCATGCTATACCTTCATTACCAAGTAGATTTCTTTTGAAAACCCATAAGTCATGTATTCACTATCAAAACCTGAAATAAAGAGGGGACACTCACAGCCTACTGGACTAATAAAAACCAGACAATGTTTGTCAACATGATGGAAAGGCCACAATGAGAAATTATTACTTGATTTGTTTCCTCTACTTCTTGAGTTACTTTCTGAAAGTATACGCGAAAGAGTAACAAAATCATTTTACAACTTTGAGCCTGCTCATTAGAAGAAGCCATCTGTAACATTTCCTTTTATCAATGGCATTTCATTTCAGTCATTTCATTTGATTCCATAAAACATTTGACAAGTTGTGAATTTTTCTTAAATTTTCCCTCCTTGACATTCAAAATCGGTCCCCAGGCACTACTCTAAATTCCCTGGAAAATATTCCAGCATTTCTTTCCAGATTTTTCTTCCTACAACAAACCAGTAAGGATTTTCCTTAGCCTTCTTTTCGCTCTATGCTCTCTGTGTAATCTCATTCACTCTCATGACTTTAGTCATTGTTTATAACTCCTAGTAGCACAGTGGTACTTTCTAGTTTTAAACTCTGTCCTGAACCTCAGGCTCAAACTGTCAGCTATTGAATAATCTTCTCTGAAGATATTACATCACTTAAAAACTCAGTTATCAATTTGATTAAAAATAGTATGAACTTTATTTACATATATTGTATGTTTTATATTACCATAAGATTACATACACATGTCTGTGCAAGAAGCCGTAAATACTTCTTTTTCTCCTCACATGCTATCTATCACAGTTCTATCCTAGATCATTCAAACAACATGGTTCTGTGATTGATTGAATATTTTCTTCTCACTGTTTCCATAACACCTTTTGCACAACTCTACCATAATATTTTTATGTAGTGTAATAATTATTCATTTACCTTCCTTTAAGTCCCAGTAACAAAGACAAATTTATGTACAATGAGCATTTTAAATCTTGTATCATGATCCAGCACTATGGCTGCTCAAATGTAATAGCCAATGAACGTTTACAAATGGATGATTAAATCAAGCAGTTTTAAGGTTGACTTTACTGACATCCGCTTTTTCGATGTGACAATTCTCTAGATCCGATGGTACACACTTACAACTGTGACAGCATGTGAGGAGAATAAGCAGTATTTATGGTTTCTTGCACACATGTATGGGTATAGAATCTTACGGTAATATAAAATATACTATATATATATGTAGAAATCTTTTCCACTTATATTTTATTCATTGAATAAAAGGCATTTCTCTAAAGCTTATAGTTGTATCATTACTGAATTGTTCAGGGACTTGGGCATAGTGCTGACTCACAGTGTCATATGATTCTCAATGATTACTTTTTCCTGTCTCAAAGAGGCATAGCTATAAGGTCTCTGAGCCCTTCAAAGAGCTGCAGCCTCACCCTAGCACCCAGTTTCCCAATGCAGAGGTGGAGTTCACAGAGATGACAGGATTGATTCCCTTTTTCCCCCTCCTCCCTTATCCAAGACAGAAGTGTCAAAGCTGCTGCTTTTGATGCTATATGTCCAGTTTCATGTTGTCTAAATCTGAAGATGTTGCTACAGATATTGAAGGAGGAGATTCAGTGACATGTTATTGTATTCTACATTCACTCTGTAGAAAAAAAAAACTTCACTCTCAAAGAATATTCAGAAATTACACAATTTCTTTGTTATTGCCTCATAATTTAAGTAACAACCTTTAAACAATATCTAAAAGCATTTTATAGATATGTTAATGAATTAAATTCTGATAGATATCTTAGAATGTCTGTCAATGTTTTGCATTCTTAGGATAACAGTATTCCCAAGTTTAATATTTTGCTTTTTTTGATTTCCCTGGAAATTTATCCATTCAATAAATATTGAAAAGTGGATATATACAAAGCATTCTGTTGCAGCAATTCTGTGTGTGTGTGCATGTGTGTGTACCACATATAATATACATTTTAATCTAATATTCTATGAGGAAGGAAAAGCATAAACAAAGTAATTAGTAAAAAATCAGTAAATAAAATAATCAAACATGCTAATCATCAAAGTTAGGAAGAAAAGCAGAAGAAAGAGTATGCTTACATTAAGTAGAGTATCAGAGATCTAAATACATCATTCAGGTGTGAAACTTGAATGAAGACCTGAAAAAAAGTAAGGGAATGAATCATGTCGATGTCTTCAAAGCAGCATGCACGACAATGACAAAATAAGTCAAAGAGCCTGAGGGAGAATTATGCTTGGCATTTGACAGGACACACAAGGAATCTAGTGATGCTGAAGCTAAGGAAGGCAGGGGTTAGATACTGGGTTTTTAGGGGGCACATGGATCAGATGGAATAAACAGGCAAGGTGACAAATTATGGAGTTCCTTGTAGATGAGAGAATTTGCTTCTATTCTAAAAAAAAAAAAAAGCAGGAAATAAAAAGTACTGAAAAGAGAAGTTTGTGTTTTCACAGGAAAATCATGTCTACACCATCGAGACTACTTTAGAGAAAGTCAAAGTAGAAAGAGGAAATTTAAAGAGCATTGTAACTATTCAGGCAAGAAAAGACGGTGGCTTTGTCTAGTGGAGAGGAAGAGGCAGTGATGAGAAGTCTGTAGGTTCTGAGAATTCTCTGAAGGTGAAGGTGGTTTTGTTCTGCAAATTGAATGTGGAATACAATAATATGTCACTAAATCCCCTCTTTCAATATCTGTAATGGCATCTCTAAATTTAGACAACATTGTTAAATCTTTTTTAAAACCTTCCATTTGTTTTTGTAACCAGTTGGTCACAAAATTCTCTCCCTTTCAACTCTAAAACTCTATGGAATCAACTTCTCCCTCTCCATGCTAACCAATCTACCTAACGTCCCTTACTGTTTCTTTCCTGACAATGACTATAATCCACCTTTTCAATTTCTCTTATCTCTTCCACAAGGCTAGCAGAATAGTATTTCCAAACCACAGACCTGAGCCTCTCCTCTGTTTAAAATCCTCAGTGAAGCCCCATTACTGTATAACAAGCCCCAAAGGCCATACCTCTCAAAGTCCATCATGCAAAATTCCTGGTAAAATGACCATTAGCTGTTCCTCAAATCTGACATATCCACTTTGCTTTAATATCATCTTCCCTCTAACCCATCCTGACCCACAGGCTGGAAACACTCCATTAGCCCCAGTGCTGTGTATGTGTGACTTCTTCCTAAGTAGATCAGGACAACCAGGACTCTGTGTCATCCTACTGGCATGACTGTCTCCCATTCTATCCACTTTATGTAATGCCTGGTACCTGAAACACACTCAAAAATGTATACTTATGTTGCTGAAACATATGCTCTGCCCAAATATCTTATGCCTTTCCAAACTTTCTTTACCCTGGGATTACATTTGGCCAGTACAGTGACTACTTATCTGTGGTTATATCATAGTATACAACTCTAAGGCTGCCATGTAGAGAAATAACTCCAGGAAGAGATCTGAGAACAGAAACAGCCCTTTCTCATTCCTTGTTGTTTCTGGTAACATGCATTGTTTTTCAGTAAGAAAACTACTTAACAAATGCTCTCCTATAGATTGCCACCACATTCTCCTTTCTCTTTTCTTGTGTGCTGCCTGTTGAATTCCTCCACCCCACTCTCTCAACACTATTGCCTTCTTTTTTTATTTAATGATATTTTTAGAAGAAGCATTTTATTAGAATAACAATGACATATTCAATAACAATTTTCTGAACTAAGATGCATCTTTTTCAAAATTGGCTGTAAATTTATAGGTTAACAGTTGAATTATTACAGTTATACAATATTGTACTCAGTATAAACCCTATAAGACATAAAATTAAATGAGGTTTTAACCTTTTAAAAAGATCTCCATTTAATTATTAAAATACACAGTTTCATAAAGAAAATTTCATTTTCAATGCATTTGACATTAAGATGTTTGCACATGCATTTCTAATCTCTATATATCTGATTACTACTAGTCATGGTTGGTTACTTTCTGAGCTCCTTAGCATCTGAGCATGGATATAAAGTCATCAGGTAGATTTCAATGGTAATGTTTTTCACATCTACTAATTATTATTATTTTTTAAATTTTTAATAGCTACATGATTAGAAGAAGCATTTCACTACAGGTTTAACATATTCAAGTAACACACTCCAGAGCAAGAGTACATCTCTTTCACAAGGGGGTGCAAGTTTCTAGGTTCACAGTCGAGTTAATA
>NW_008342282.1:1535086-1536530 GCF_000622305.1 Nannospalax galili | reverse complement strand
TAATTAGCATGACGTAAATTTCCATGCTTCCTCCTCAAATATAATACATTCTTTAAAACTTGTTGATATTTTTGTGTGTGTGTATATCACACAGAACATCCCAAACCATCTTATTCAACAATACACCCACTTCCCAGATGGCACCCTCCCATAGCCTTCCTCCGCCAACTAGAGCTCTTATACTCTGATATCCCTGCTACTGTCTGTTGTGTTGTCAGCCATTCCCCACTACTTGGCCTTCTGGTGGATCTAGTCAGCCTATCTAGAGGTCTTTGTTTTAGGAGGGTCAGCTGTTCCTCATCTAGCAGCAATCAGTTGTCAATACTCCTTTAGATAAGATTGGGGTCTGCTGTTCATTTTCCCAGTTCTATGCTGGGTTACTATTTGGGAGTCCCTTTGGCCACCCTGGCCAACAACTCAAAAGAAGATATCTCCTGTCTGGCATTGTTACTTGTTATGTAGCCTTCAGCTATGCATATGGACTCCTAAGAAATTATACTGACCACTTTAATCTTTGGTTATACTTTCCCTTTGGATGTTTAAGGCCATACAGTTGGCCCAGATAAACCAATTTAATTTTACTCTTAAGGTCATTTGAGGGAGTGTTCCTCAGGGGTCACATGGGCTTGGGAGGAGCCCCTGGTTCCTTTCTTTTACCAGTTCCGCCAATGTGAAGATAAGTCAAAGGTCCTACTCGACCATGCTTGGCTTTGTGTGGAAGCATATAGAAAGTGAGTCCTCTGTGTTGACCCTCCTCTTTGTAGACTGGACACTGGTTCAAGTCCATCTGGTGGGGTCTCCTCATCCTCCTTGATCAAGAGGACAGGTGACCCACCACAATTACAGGACATTTTGAGAGATGCTCATAGTCCCCTGGAATTTAGTCAACCTAGGAAGGCAAGGAGCAAAAAGTGTCCTATATGTCCCTCTGACCAGATTAGTATAGGCCTCAATGTCTGTTAAACATCTAAGAAGGTTACTTCTACCAGTCTGGTACTTTCAATTACTGTGTGTCTTGGGCAAAGACCAATTGTTCTCAGATAAACCTTACCTAGACATATATTTCTTGATCTGCTATGTATAATTTGTCAGTAGGTTGTAGGAGTAATATGGTTCCCTCTGGTTTTCAAAACTAGCTAGGCATTATTTATCTCTTGCATTGTCTCACCCCTCCACCATAGTTTTCCCTCTTAAAGTTTTCCCCCTTTCTCCCTTAATAATACCCTTTTCCTATGGTCCTACCTCTCTTGAGCTCCTTCTTTCCCTTTGTCCCCTAGGTTCCTTGTATATCCTTCCCTCCCCCCTCCCTTAAACTAACGAATTTTTATCCATATCTCCCTTATTAAGGCATATTTCCTACTGTTCTTCTCTTTCAGGTTCTTTCTTTTCCTTTACCTCCCTATTTCCTTTCCATTACACTGGTTCCTGTAGTTATGTCTGAATA
>NW_008342282.1:1457602-1534974 GCF_000622305.1 Nannospalax galili | reverse complement strand
TATATATGAACCACATTTTCATTATCCACTCATCAATTGAGGGACACCTAGGTTGCTTCCATCTCTTAGCTATTATGAAAAGAGCAGCAACAAACATGGATGTAAAAATGTCTATGCAATAGGATGGATTCTTTGGGTATATGCCAAGGAGTGGTATAACTGGGTCAAATGGTAGGTTCATTTGTAGTTTTTTAAAAGTTCTCCACACTGCTTTCCATAGGGGTTGAACAAGTTTTCAGCCCCACCAGCAGTGGATGAGTGTTCCCCTTTCCCCACATCCTCTCCAACGTTTAAGCTACATAACTCTGCTCATCTACCACTACCAATTATTTTGCACTTGTTGTGATATTGAAACCTAAAAGTTTCACCCTGACTTCTCACCTAATGTCCCACACAGTATTTTCAAATTCACATTTTACTCAAATGCCAAGCAACATTCACTGTACCCACTTCCCACTTTGCAAATGTAACTCACTTCAGCTTTTTCAAATTATCCTTTTCAGACTGAGGTAACTCTATTCCAGTGGCCCTTTCTCTTTTTCTAATTCACTTTTTATACCATAAGTAACAAATGTATCTTTAAAACTGTTTGCATTTCTTTTTTTAAACTGATTTTGTTCTTTGACCATTTCACATAGGCATATAACAAATTCTAAATACTCTTTCTCTACACCCTCACCTATCTCTTTCCCATCCTTACCACAACCCTACCTCCCTACCCAGATTCATTATTTTTGGTTTGGTTGTGTAACTCATTTATTTTCAATTGGGACAATCTGTGAGACCATTGGATTTAGGACTATCCATTGGGGTCAGCAGTGGGTACACAGCTGAAGGCAATGACTCCACCTCCCTGAGTCTATCAGTAGCAAATAGTTCAGTAATGGGAGGTAGGGCCTGCTGTGCCCTTCTCTATCCATGCCTGGATATTGATGGGCCTGTTTTTGTGCAGTCTCAGTATAGGCATCATGTCTGCAATTGTTGTGAGTTGGTGACGACAAAGGCTTCATCTAGCTCAGAAGATGCCATTGTTTGTGTTCCTTATTTCCTCCACAATAAAATCAGTTCTTACTACTTTATTTCTGCAACGGCAGCTCAGATGGCCCTATTCACTCCAGGAGTCTTCTCTTTCCTAACCACTGTGACTATGGGAGAAAGATTAATTGAGGTAATAATGCTCTCTTATTTGCAGATAAATTCTAAGATCTCAATGGCTTGACGAGAGAGAGAGAAAGAGAGAGAGAGAGAGAGAGAGAGAGAGAGAGAGAGAGAAAGGTTAAACTCCAATATATTATTTCTAGCTAAGCAAGCTCTAAACTCAAGATTGTTCTACCTTGGGGCTCCATTGAACAGTGCCTGAATTCAACCAGAGAAGACGGCCACTTCCTAACCACATCAACAATGGTGTTAGGTTCGTCACTTCCATTCATGTTTCCCTGGCATGAAACTCAACCCCATAGCTTCAAATATCCAAAAGGAATAAATACTGGAAAATTAGTGTAGCTGTACTACCAGGAAGAGTAAAAAATTAAATTCAGCAAGCAGGTGGCCTTCTCTGCCATAGCCATCCTTCTAACCCTGGACTTCCAGTTCTTTCCCAAGAATAAACTTTTAAGAGAATGAAGTTCCAGACCGAGGCTAAGTGTCACTGCCATCACAATATGATGTGACTGGTGTTTGGATGAAAGATAAATGGCCTGGAGTTCTCCCAGTTATGTCATGAGGAAAGAGGCCTTCTCCACTAATTTCCAAATTGAAACCTAAAGAATATAATTCTTCACATGTATAACAGATTATTAAACTAAGCAAATGGATTATACCATCATGCAGGTCTATGGAAATTTGGATGTTTTTATTTAACATCACAGGACACTTGAGACAGAACAGCTCTGCTAAATGCTACTAAGAAAACCACCAGTCCATTGACTATCACCTATGGCCAATTAACCAGATCATTTCATTTCCAAGCTCTTCATTGTGGCTGCTTTGACACGTAGTAACTTCAAACAAGACCAACTGCAGCCAAATCAGCCACACATTGCTATCTTTATTTTGAGGAAGATGAGAGATGTAATCAGGTCTACAGAGCCACAATTTTATTGTTTCGATTCAATGAATAGAGGAATGTTTTGAGGAACTATGTCCAAATCTCAAAGCCAGATTAACTCAACTCTTAGAGACTTCAAAAATTTGCTTTTCTTTCATAGAACAAAAGCACAAATCCCAAGCAGCTGCCGCTTGTTAAGGAAAAGCTATAGCCAGCGTAATGACACAAACCAGCGCTTGGGAAGCATAGGTGGGAAGATATCTGTGGGGCTACAGGGAGATCCTGTGTCAAAAAAAAAAAAAAAAAAAAAAAAAAAAAAAGGAAAAAAAAAAAAAATAAAAAAAAAAAAAAAAAAAAAAGAAAAGGAGAAAAAGAAGAACTATATATTAGCTGAAGGTACACACACTGAAGTAATAGCTGTGTCCAAGCTTGCAGATGCTTCAAACTGTCAGAGTGCTCTGCCTCACACCATCCCTTCCTTGTAGCATCACACCCAGAATGTAGTCAATACAATGGAAGTATTCTGAAGGCACAGTGGAAGACAGACAGCCACACAATGGCTCAATTGAATGAACAGAGTTACAGTCCTATAACTGCAAAGCTGTCACTGAAAGTGACATTAAGAATTTCCTCATTGGACAGTCCATGTATATAATATAGTAGCTCCACCAATTTTTAGCAAGAAAAGAAGAGGCAATGAAGGCAGCTATTTCCTGAATTCTGAATAGTCAAAAAACTTGAGTACTGAGTTACACAGTGTACAATACCTACAATACCAATGCTATCACAAATGAAAATTGGTTATAAAAATAATTACAAACTAAAAAGACAAGAAATAAATGCATCCTTACTTCTTAGTTTTGCTGTGTTCTTCATTATTGTTTGCCGAAGAGTGAAAGTTGACAAAGGTGATCCTGGGTGTGGTGGCACACACCTCCTATCCAAGCACCTGGGATGCAGAAGATGGAAGGTTATGAGTGATAGTTCAGCCTGAGATGCATAGCAGAACTCAGAATGGGGGAGGGAAAGGGAGGGAGAGGGAGGGAAGAAAGGAGGGAGGGAGAGGAAGAGCGAGAGCGAGAGCGAGAGCAAGATCCAGGGTGATTTCTCTAACCACACAACTCAAAAGAAAATGCTGCTCTACTACTCTGAACATTTAGAATGAAGGCTAGGGAGATGGCACAGTAGGTAAAATGATTATTGAGTCCAACACCCATGTAGAAACCAGGTTTGACAGCATCCATCTGTAACCACAGTACTGTGGTGGGGCAGAGACAGGTGAATCCCAAAAGCTCCATGGCCAGCCAGCATAGTCAAAATGGAAAGATCCAGGTTCAGTGAAAGATTCTGTCTCAAACTATAAATGAAAGAGAAGATCATGCAAGGTCAACCTCTGTTCTCCACATGCACACATAAGTAAATACACCCCACACACATATACATGGACCCACATATGCATACAACACACATATTAATAACAATAATTGTTTAAAATAAGCGTGGCAGAGACCAAGATCTATGCTGAAATCTGGTTTTCAAATAAACTGAAAATTTCACTCCTAAAATATAGCTAGCATACCTGTTAATGAAGCCTCCTGGAGGCTGAAGAAGTGGTACATACAGTAAAGTGCCAAAACCCCCACACCGAATTCATAAATAAATAAGCCATATGCTTATTCAATGAGTGTTTATTGAACGTCTAGCATGTCATTCTGGAACACTTTTCCCACTTGCCAAAGCTACAAATATTCTAGCACCAGGAAGTTAGTAGTATCCATAACTGCAAAACTGCTTTCTAATAGAGCTTAAATATTCAAGTTGGGGAGGCAGACAATGGACAAAATAAGAAATAAGTTGCTAGGTATATTATTAAGTGACAGTTGCTTCATAGAAAACTAAGGCAGTCAAGTTTCTTGGTTCAGTTTAACTTGATATAGTAAGACCAGGAGTGTGACAGGTTAGCTATAAATAGGATGGTCAATGATTTTGAGTAAGATGGTGAATTTACCAACATTTGGGGGTACAGTATTGAAGGAAGAGAGAGGAATTGATATAAATGCCCTGAAGAGAGTGAAGGATGAATTAAGGAAATAATTAAGCAGGAAGCAAGTGTAGCTAAAGAGTGTGAGAGGGAAGTCAGAGGAGCAGAACAAAGCAGCCAAGATTAGCCAGATTTTACTGACAATCGTTTTTTTTCTTTTAAAACTTGGGTTTGACTGACTGAGGTAGGAGTCACTTGATATGAACATTCATTGCATTTCAGACTGATCACTCTGAACTTTGTGTTGACAAAAGCCTGACGTAGGCAAAGATGGGAACAGTAAAATCATTTAAGAGGCAGTTGTAAGAACAAAGCTTCCTGGGCTGGAGAAATGGCTCAGCACTTGCTGCTCTTCCAGAGGATCTACATTCAGTTCCCAGAACCTGAATCAGGTAACTCACAACTGCCTGTAGCTCCAGTTTCATGAAATCTGTCACCCTCTTCTGGCCTCCATGGGCACTTGCACACGGGTGGCATATATATGTACATACAAATAAGAGATTAAAATGTAAAAAAGAATGAAGCTTGGGTCTGGATGGCAGCAGAGAAACTAGAAAGAAGGAAGATTCTGAAAACACTTTGAAGATGAAGTCAACAGGAATTTTTCAAGGCATGCACAAAGTATACACGAGGAAAAGGAGAAACAGAGAATGATTTCAAGTTTTCTGTTTATTGCTCACTTTGGTTTGTGCTTAGACAGCAACTGACGACAGCCAAGTCTGTGGGTAGAACAAGTTTTAGAAGAAAAATCCAAGTGTTCAGTTATGAGCATGATTAGTTTAATGTGTCTATTAGGTATCTGAGTGGAGATGTTAATAGGCAATTGAATACGAGTCTATAATTGAATTCCAGTTTGAAGATATAAAGTGGTGAGTAGACAATGGAAATGTGATCATCAAACGAGATCCCAAGAGAGTGAGTGGAGATGAAGAAAAGAATCCTAGGGATTCAGCCCTGGATGCTTCTACATCAAGAGGATGGAAAGGTGAGCAGGAACTGGGTGGAAGAGGATAAGAAGTACCCAGGGTGGTAGGGGGGTCACCAGAAAAGGAAGGACAACCCATATGTCTAATGCACGTATTGACTGAAGCAGCGTGTTCGTCCCATCAAGTGACTTGCTATCCAGTATAATTTGATGCATTAAACCTGATGCTAGCAATTAGAAAACAGAAGTGCTAATACTGACAATAATAGTATGTTGCATTATATCCTTATTCTGTGTTGTGCATCTCATCATCATAACTGCATAACTACTCTGAGACCTCTATTACAGGAAGGCACCTCTGCTATTACAGAAGACATCCTAATGATCGGAACTGCTGTGGTTTTCCTGAGCTCATGAAACTCTGGAAGGAGAACTGGGACACAAAGCAGGTTAACACCATTCCCTGTGGTTACAGCCACTGTTCCGTATTAAAGAGCCTTAATGGTAAGAAAAGATCTTATATGAACTACAAAGAAAATAATAAAGGCCTCCCTAACAATGAAGTTTCTTAACATTAAGTCAACAATTGCCCCCTAAACAGCTGGCAGCCATCATGAACCACTCTCTCCGCTGTACTACATTTGAAGCTACAAAAGTCCAAGTCTGAAAATTCTAAAGAACAACATAGATAGTTATTCATTCTTTCTAAGAAACAAAGTATGAGGGTGTCAGCATAGTGGCTATGGAGCATTCACTACAATACTTTCTAAATCTATTATTTGATATCTTTCCCTCACCCCAATATAACTGCCTTTCTCTTAATATCAACTCTGGTACTCAGTCTGCTATAACTCTGATAAATAAAATTTAATAACTTGCTTGTGAAAAAGAATAACATAGTTCCAAGCTAAACACCTGGTGCTAAGCTGAGGTACCCCATCCTAATGTAGTGTATTAACTACTCTGTAACTTATTTTCCCTAACTGCAAAACACAATAGCTCATTCTAAGGTTATTACATAGACTAAACGTGTTAAATGCTTATAAGCATTTAGGACAATGTATGACACATGACACATGTAAAATACATGCTAGCTAACATACTTTTTTAAAAATATGAAACACTTTTCATGAATTTCCAACATCTTTATGCAGAGGTTATGCTGGTCGTCATTTCCAGTTTTAATACACGTGCTGCTAAATTGAACACTTAGCTATTGAATATTCTTCCAGAGTCTCTCTGGCCATACTCTGGTAGCATTTTTAAAGACTAACATGATTTCTGTCTATGCATTCCAAGGACTCCTCTTACTCATGTGAGGATAACTCACGCCAAGCTTTTGTCTCCTTCCTTTCTGACTCTCAGCATGATTCCTCTCTCAAGCACTGTGACCCTCAAAGCTGCTCTGATCCAGTCCAGGAGCAACACTTGCCATATTTCTGATGGGATGTCAGCCTTCTCCATAGTCTCTGCCTTGGGTAATACCAGTTAGCTAATGTACTCACCTCAGAAAACACAGGAATAAATATAGCCTCTTGTACAAGCTTGGTTACACTGTCAATTTCTAACTTAGGGTGTTTCTTTCGGAACTGTTCAAGATGTCTCTGGAATATTTCATTCTCCTCATGTTCTTCTATTGATCGACGGCTCTGTAAACTGCTTTTGCAATTTTTATCTCAAACATCAGAAAAGGCATATTCACTTAATTATTTTACTCATGGAAGATGGCAACCAGGAGAGGCCCCTTGCTAAAACAACTTAGACCCTAATGGGGTTGTCTCTTGCTCTTACAGTTCTGAACAGCCCAGTGGCACAAGGTCTCCAAAACACTGAATCAGGTAGTAGAGAACCGAAGCATTGTTCAAATAATCGCCATGCCTCTGCTGAGACAAACAAGACAAAAAGTTCTCTGACATGCTCATGCCAGCTTCTTCAGCATTTGCAATCTGAGGGTCTCGTTTGCTGGGAGATCAGATTCCATGAAACTGAAGTACACTCACAGCATTCCAACTCCCTAAATGACGCTTCATGTCAGGTATGAACTTCGCTTTATGTTCTTGAAACATTATGGTTCTTTGGTTTGGAAATGAAATCCAAAAGCCTGCCTAGACGTGGCAATCTACTTCAGCAAGTCCTCACTGACCAGGCTTTAATCTACTGCCCCCTGGTGGTTGACCACAGTTGCAGTTAGTTTGATCTGAGCCCTGAGGTGTATTTTCTCTTCATTGAGGCATAGTTGTCGATTCAAAACCTGAATCTCAGTCGTTTGCCATGGAAGTTCCTGTTGGGCTTGAATCTATAAATGGTCTGAGTATCTGTGTACTCTCACTTAGTTGGTGACATGTCCCTGTTCTGAAGCTGTTTATCTTTGTTCCATTTCAGTAACATTCTTACCACTTTTACAGACCTTTAGTCTAGTCTCTGGCATAATACCTCTTACTAATTTCTCAAGTTTCTAGGAGAGTTGGCTTCTACCCATGGGCTCAAAGCCCACTTAATTCCCATCCCACAGTTGCAGCCAAGTCCCAAAGATTTGTTCTTGTCTAGTGAGGTAGAGCAATGGCATCAAACTAACCCAAGCATGGCTGTCACTGACCTCCTCCACTTTTCCAAGAACAACTCCAATTTCCTCAGCTCATGGTTGTCTACTGAGTGTGTTAAAAACCAATTTTCAGCCTGTTTGTTCACAAGGGAATTTTTAAGGCTTTTTTAGTTAACTCTCCACCATTAATCTCAAGCCGCCAACAGAAGGCTAGAGAACATAGCCTGATAGTCCTAGATCCACCCCATCAGAGACCGCTACCTCACAAACCAGACGCAGTCACCATCTCCTCAGTTAATAAACTGAACCCATCATAGAAGCTGCATCTTATATAAGAGCTTACTTTAAAAGCAATCTTTAATGAATTATAGTCTAGACAAGAATCAGAAACAGGGAGTGGTCTGGTTTACACGTAATACAAGGAATTTTTTTTCTCCTCTCTCCTTTTTATCTGCAGTTTCTTCCTCAGCACCTACCTCTCTGTTCCATTGACCTCAGCTTTTAGTTGTTGGATACGCTTTGCTTTATTGCTTTCTTATCTCGTCTCATGACCTTCTCGCTATATGAGGTGAGATCATCCAAAGATGTGATCTCTTAAATGATAAGAGATTGGGTGTGTTCAGTCAGCTCTTATCTGGACATTTTTGACCAATCCATAATCTGAAAATGTACTGCAGACTCTAAGTTCAGCCTAGATATTATGTGTGAATATTGACAGTGATCAGTTCCACTTGGTTTTGATGTGGTTCTCGAGCTCTGTGACTTCATTCTAACAAAGCCTCTACATGCATCCTTCCCTACTGGTGTCTTTATGTGTATTTTATGGCATGCTATATACATACTATAAGACATTACAGGGAGCACTCTTATCTGTCCCTATTAAGAAATTGTATTATGTCATGTCTGTTTCTTGCACTGACTTAGCCATACACTCCAAACCTCATACTATTCACTTCTGCATAATTGCAAAGCACAGATGATAACAGTTTAGTTCTAAGCATTGGAATTCAAAATCCCAAGTAAGCATCCTCATTTACAGCCAAATATAGCTGAGTCTCACTTAGAGCAGTTCTTTTTTTTTTTTCGTACTGTAGATAACTAAACAGCAATCTGACCACAGAAGCACTGAAGCATTATATAGATCTTGATTCTGAACTGCTTTCTCTGTTTACATAAAACTGTACAGGAATTTTCCCAGAATAATTCTTAGACATCTCTCTTTTACCCAGGCTTTTCCTTTCCAAGATATTGCTTCCTACTGTCTCCATCCTCCTTTCCAACCATGTGTCTTTCCTTCTCCCTCTGGCTTGGCTTACATGCCTACAGGTCTCAACATGTGGTTCTCCACAACATCTGCAGCCTCCCAAGTGCAGATTTTGCCTTCCACCCAGAATGCGTCTCTGATATCACTCAGCTATCAGAGGAATTCTATTGAATACAAATACAAAATCTACACCTTGTTAAAATAACATTTCATAAAGTATTCAGTCACTCACCTATCACTAATCACCAAAATTGTTCTACAGATCTAAGTTATTTTCAATCGCTTCCTCTGGACATCACTTTCTGATTTTAAACTACAAAATCAATTTAAAACAGTCCAAATAGGAGAAAAAAATCATAACAAATAGCTGGCAACGGAGAGACTGTCTAAATGGAAATAAGAATGAGTTTAAAAGCTTCTTTGGATGCAGAAACAACACTAGACTGTGATGATTATATATCACTTACTATATGCATGTATTTTAACAATACAAAAATTCTCTTGTCCTATTGATATCTACAGGGTTATCTGTTCACTGACAACAACAGCACTTACACACAGTATTTGGAGATGCCTACCCTGAGTGCTATATTGCTACTCTCTAGAGAATTCCATGGCCCTGAGGGCCAATTTTCAAAGACCAATGCATCTTGTCAGACTGGGCCTGAGTCTAGGGTCTGAGAAGAATACTAAAGACTTTGATGGATTATCACTGAAACAGAACTGTGCTGAAAAGTTATAAATCATCAACTTCCCTTAGGCTTAGATGGGACTGATTACTAGATAGATCATCAAAGTCACCAAGCTGTCCTGAGCCCTAAATGATACATTTTAAAAAGGCATCATCTACCAAAAATGTAAACAAGGGCAATACACATTCCAGGCATATGAAGTCTGGGCACTAATCATCTCAGATAAATGATAAACAAACTATGAGTTACATGTAAATCAACAGTGTTGTCAAAACATTGCCCTTTTAATCCCAGATAAATGATGAAGTTTATAAATGGAGATTTTTGAGGGTCATGGAAGATTGTTTAAACATACATGGAAAGTGGCTTAAGTGCTAATCCATTGCCATTTATGTAAACTGCATTGCTATCGTCAGCCTTTGCTGCACAAAATTGCCTCATCATTTTATAAATTCATAAACCTAGCTGAAACTAGTCCTTACTGGGAACAAATTTTTCACATTAAGCTTAGAAGCTTTAAACTCTCTTTTACATACACATAGTGACACCATTTTTGAAACTCTTGGCTCGAGACATGAAAAAGTTTAAAGCACTTCATAACTTTCATGGGGTGTCACCCTCTATCTACTCTAAAAGATCTAACGATACAGAAATGCTTCCACATCAAGATGTTTCACAAGATACTTTATAAATGAATCTGGGTTTTACTGAAAGCTGTTACACATCTGCTTTGCTTTTCCAGTGAAGAACACACTCACATGTTGATGGTTTTAGTCCAAACCCTTTTTGCGAGCAAGAAGGAAATGCAGAATGTTCAGCTAATTGCGAAGAGGAAATCCATATGTGTTATTTGCTTTCCATGAAAGGACAGGTCCTCTTACTATTTAATTGATGAAATGTTGTACACAAAACTGACAGTGATTAATACCATTCTAAGATGCCATTTTAAGAGCTGTAAGTGTAATACTTTGGAATATGTTCTTTGACATTTACATTGCTATTTGCTAGGTATAAAATCTAGTTCTTGCCGTAAGCATTTATATTGGGGGAAATGTTAAGTCATTTCAAATGGCAATATCTTCCTAGGGAACCAATCTTTAAAAAGCCAGACACCAATTGCTTTTTGCCCCTGATCTCCTTGTTAAAAACAAACAAACAATATACTACAATTCATCTAGAAACATTTATCAAGCACCCAGAGGGTATTTTTTCGTAGTTCCCCCCTTAATGTGTCTCTTCCCACAGAGAAACTTGAGGCACAGAATCCAAATAGGCTTCAAATCCAAAGTACATACAGTGAAATAAATGATTTTTTTAGCAAAATCCTCCGTCTCTGGTCTTAGGATGCAGCTAGGAAGTCTGTACTCCAATGAGTTCCAAGAAAACACAAAATGTTTCTCACATTTCCTTATTTGACATAATCTCAAGAGGAGATAGGGTCCAAGCTTGTGTTTTCTTTTGTAATTTTCAACATTCTTCGAAAGATTCGCAGTTTATTACTCATAAGCTTTCCATAGGTTCCCTGACCTTAGTACATGACCGCCATCCTGAATCACTTCTATCTAAATGGTAAAAGTCTTTCTTTTGCATCTGCTTTAGGCATTATTACTGATACCACGAAACAGGTATCAGACACCAGAAATTTCTGATACCACGAAACAGGTATCAGACACCAGAAATTTACAAATACAACACACACACACACACACACACACACACACACACACACACACACAAATCCAACCGGGGGCGTCCAATTCCTTGCTAAAAAGGATCAGCATTTCCTGTGTCTCCCTTGGAGTGCAAAGCAAGAAACATACATGTAAATATTTTTAGGGACCAAGCAGGTGGCTGCAATGAGAAAAGAAAGCAAGATGACGTCGACACAATATTAAGATGCCAACTGTTAACTTTAAGGAAGTAAAACAACAAGCAAGATGAATGGAAATCGAAGCTGCAGTGGTGTGGGGCCCTGGTACAGTGGCGTGGGGCTATGGTAACTGGGACCATGGTACAGTGGCGTGGGGCAGGACTGCACTGGCGTGGGGCTGTAATGAACTGGCTCTATCTGAAAGGGCCAGCAGGCACTCAAATGCATGCTTGGTACTCAGTAGGCAAGAATATAAATCCAGAATTTCCAGGCCTTAGAGTTTCCCAAGGAGCTGGAAATAAAGATTTTTATGTGAAATTTCACAGCTTTCTAAGTGATAACAATTAAATCAACTGGGGGAAAAAAAAACTAACCATTTTAATATAATCCTGTCAATGGATCAGCTCCAAGCCAAAGGATGAAATTTGTACCTCTAGTCTTGGCTATGCTGACAAAAGTGGATTTTATATTTCTAATTATAATTTAAACTAAAGTTTGAAAAGTTGGTGTGTGTGTGTTTGTGTGTGTGTGTGTGCCTGTGTGTGTCTCCTGTGTGAAGTTCAAAGAAAAATTCTCAGAAGTCAGTTATCTCCTAAATGTTATGTGATCCAGGAAGGAACTCAGGTCAGCAGGCCTGCACACAGGTGCCTCTACCCATTGAGCCATCTTGTAGGATCTAACCTAGAGTTTTCAGACAATAAAATCTGGAATTCTATTACACCATTGTGCCCTGATGTTTCTTGCCAAACTCTATAAACATCTTTAAAAAAAAAAAAAAAAGAAAGAAAGAAAGCTAATTCTCTTGTCACCAACGATTGGTGGTGAACACTGGAGGACTGGATCCATTATATTCAACATAAATACAACACTGGAGGACTGGATCCATCATATTCAACATAAATACAACACTGGAGGACTGGATCCATCATATTCAACATAAATACAACACTGGAGGACTGGATCCATCATATTCAACATAAATACAACACTGGAGGACTGGATCCATCATATTCAACATAAATACAACACTGGAGGACTGGATCCATCATGTTCAACATAAATACAACACTGGAGGACTGGATCCATCATATTCAACATAAATACAACACTGGAGGACTGGATCCATCATATTCAACATAAATACAACACTGGAGGACTGGATCCATTATATTCAACATAAATACAAGTAAACAACTGGAGATCAGTTCAGGTTCATCCACTAATTGCCTCAACTAATCAGAAGTCCTTCAAGGCAAATAACTTTCAAAGAAATACAGCTGAAGTTGGGGCATAGTAAAAATCAGAAAGGGTGATGTAAAGGCCCAGTAAGCTTTTTTAAAGATTGGAGGAACAGAAGATTAATTTAGTGGCAACAAAAAGCCATGATATGGTAGTGATTTAAGCAATTGAACAACTGCATAGGCTTGATGGAATTGTGTGCTTTCATGGGCCACCAAACAACTGAAACTTCCTCCTCTTCTTGATGTCTGGATAGATATGACTCCTTAGGAATCAGAGGGTTTGCATTTCCTACCGTAGACTGATTCATTGCCACAGTGTCTCTGATGCCAGCATGCATACACACATGCACATGAACATGCATACATATGCTTTCACCCTATACACACGCTAAGTTGAATGAAGGTGCAATCATCTTTCCAAAGGCCTGCAGAAGTCTACTTACTGGTGGTTCCAGCTCTATCCCAAAGATGCTGACCAGGGGAAAAAGTGAAATCCTCCATTCAAAACCCTATCCTTGCTAATAGGAGGGTCAAAGTCTGCCAGTGTCTTGTGGCTGCCCTTTTATGGTTTGTCTTTGACAGATCAGTATCAAACCAAATAGCTATAGGCCAACAAATTTTTAAAAATGGAGACCAAGAGCTTCAGGCCTGCTGGTGAAAACTGAAGCAGGCATGTGGGTAACATGAGAATGACAATCTGGCAGCCCACAGTCTTTTTGAAGTGAAGAGCAAACAAGTTGAGGATTTTTATAATGCAGGCTTTGTCCAGTAATTCGGCCAGAAGCTTTACCAATACAGCTGCTTCCAAAAACTAAAACACATGGGAATGAAAGCATTGCAACTTAAAGCAAACAAGATTCACAGCCAAGACCAGCATTCCCAACAGCTGAAGAGTAGACACGCTCTGCCACTAAAAATAAAGTAGTGGCTGGATTCTGAATGCCTCCCAGACAGACCAAAAGTAAACGATGCTGGACAATTACAAACTGTAAAAAGAACAACTGAAAGAGACTATGATCAGCTACTACTTACAAAGAACTCTCTGGGGGTGGAATGTGAGGGTCAGGGTGGCAACTGTCAAAGAGATGCCAGTTACAAATGTGGTACTTAAAAATAAATGAATTAAAAAATACAGCTATTTCCTATGAAGTATGTAGTGCTTATAATCCTCTACTCTTTCTCCTGGTAACATAGATACATGCATGTGTGTGCATGTGCATGCACACATACAAATATATTTATCAACCTATAAAGGTTAAAAGCTATGTCTACAAGGCTGGAGATATGGCTCAATGGTTAAAAACACTGCCTGTTCCTGCAGAAGTCCCAGGTTCAAATCCCAGCACCCAAATGGTGACTAACAACTGTCTGTAACTCCAGTTCCAGGTATTAGACACTCTCTTCTGTCCTCCACAGGTACTTCAAGGTAGGGGTGTACTTCATGCAAGGATAACACTCATACACATAAAAATAAATTTTTAAAAAATTCTTTAAAAATTATTTATTCTTTTAATTGCTCCTCATACATCTGTTTATTCCCCTAATTGCACATCAGCATTCTGCCCAGCTGAATTTGAATCCTCCAATAGGATAAATAACTATGGAGGCTTTTCCATTCCTTTGGAATTAAAAAAATGACTCCATTGTAACACTACATGATAAATAAATAGGTAAATATTTTCTTAAATGCTATCTTGTGAACCCACAAAGCCAGAAATTCTAGGGATCATCTAAGCTAAGAAAGTACACACTGAGTTCCTCCTGTAAGGTGGGCCAATGCTCTTTCTCCTTGAAAAGAAGCCTCACTTTTGAATTTCCAGGCCCTGAAAAATCCTTGGACTGCTCCATAGCCAAGTGATACATGCTAAAGGATAGAGGTGACACATGCTAAAAGGTAGATAGATCAGGTGGGCACAAGGGGTCACTGCAGCCAGAAGTACATCCTTCAACCTGGGGATGTAATTTGTGTTCCTACATCTATATGATAGATTCCCCGTTACAGTAATTATTATGAATTATAGATAAGCACTCTGTGTATAATGTTCTGCTCTCCATTTCCTACAAATCAAATTACCAAGGGTTATATTGGATTGTGGACATATTTAGAAAATCCTTTTATGGTTGTTTGTTAACTTTCCTTCTGCCAAAAGCCTCTAATCTCCTTTTGACCAGATGGCCCTAAAGTGCCTGACTATTAAAGGAGCAATAGATGCAGAGAGGGCCTGGTGCAGGGTGAAGGGTTGATGAAATCTTAGAGTCACCAACAAGGAAAGTAATCAATGGCTAATAATCCATCCTGATAGGAAATACTCAAGGTACCTTAGATGTAGGCATGTGTTAGTTGCTTGGGGTTAACATACAATGTCCACTCTGGATATTATTCAAAAGAAAAAAGAAAAAAAAAAAGAAGAAGAATCAAGAGAGCCTGACTCTGATGAGCAAGGCCTCTAAACTGCACTCTCACATGGAGACCACTACTGACCTCGGGTATTTGGCTAGGTGTGTAATGCTTACCATTGTTGGTAGAGGAGTGGGTGGAACCACAAATTAGGTTGCATCTACACATTGCTCCCTTTATGAAGAATTGGTTCTAAAGTATTCCAGGTACTTGACTTGCTCATCAAACCTGATTTTGTTTACCTTTGTAGTCACAGGTCATAATGATGGGTTACATTTATGAGTAAAGATAGGAAGCCTGTCAGTGGCATGTAATATTTTCAAGGCTAAGGAGTTACAAAGATCAGAATTACAGTGGAAATGTGCAGGCTTCCCTCAACCATTGCCTGTCCTGCCTGTAATTACCATACTACAGCCGTAATGTATTACCGTCCAAATTTGTATCCTGTCCCACAGAATTATTTCATAGGTGACAGCTAGTTGTGACATGAAATAAATGTTATGTTCCAGTAAAGATCCTTATAATTGGGGCTGGAGAGATGGCTCAGCGGTTAAGAACACTGATTGTTCTTGCAGAAGACCCAGGTTCAAATCCCAGCACCCACATTGTAGCTAACAACTGTCCATAACTCCAGTGCCAGGGGATCCAACAGCCTTTTCTGACATCTGCGGGCATTGCATGCAGGCTATATATGCATACACATAAAATAAAAATAATAAATAAAATTTTAAAATAGATCCTTATAATTTTAAAAAGATAATCTTTATTGAGAAGTTACTGTGTGCTATGGCCTGTTGCACATGTTATTTCATTTAGTCATCTCCAGAATCTGAAGAAGTAAGAAGTACTTATCATTCCCACAGGACAGCTGTTAGAAACAGGCCTCAGGTCTCAAGAAAACGACCACACAAACCAAAATATTTTGGCAAGGCAAAAAGTTCTATTTCTGTAGAAAGGTGCCTACCCATGCCAAATCAAGTAGTCCAGGATACCCAGTGGAAATCCCACTGGGATTTTATGCATAACACAAAGTGGTCCTGTGCCTCATTCTGAGTGGTCAGAGCTCAGCCTCATGTTCTTATGCTATTGGTATTGATAAGCCGCATGGAATTTTCAGCACTAAGTGCAACCTTGAGCACATATTTTGATTTCAATGCTGAGCTTGGAGGAACTTGAATTCATGCCAAGTGATTTATTTGCAATTTTTTGCATGAAGTTCTAAAAGACAGTACGTTTCTTTTTCATTTCCCACACAGGTATGGAATTTAGGCAGAGAAACAGAATGCCATTGTGAGGATGAATATCAATTATCAATCTAATTGACTGGAGAAGTGCCTATTTTCACAAAGCATGGTCTTGACAGCATGTGAGGACATTTCTAGAGTGGATTAACTAAGGGGTAGGGAACCTGTCCTCAGTGTGAGTGGCACTACCCAATAGCCTGAGAACCCTGATGGATAAAAGGGAAGAAGTAGAAAGCCCATCTCTCGGGGTTGGGGATTTAGCTCAATGGTAGAACACTTGCCTAACAAGGGCAAGGCCCTGGGTTTGGTCCTCAGCTCTGGAAAAAAAAAAAACAAAAAAACAAAAAAAACAACGCCCATCTCTCTCTGCTTCCTGGCCAATAATAGGTGAGCAGCTCTGCTCCACCCATGCCTGCCTGCCATGGTGGACTGAAACCTGTAAATCCATTATCCAAAACATCTCCTTCCTGACATCTATGGCAGGTTTGTTGTCACAGAAACAAGAGAAAAAAAAATACAGCAATTTATATTTGCCCTTAAAAGTGGATTCAAACCCAAGCAATGTGAGTTTAGAACTAACACACTTAATCCCTTCTATGTAGAAACTTAAACATTATGTCATACAAATAAGCATTATGCACATTATTCTCTAAACATCCTGCCCAGTGGCTCCGAATGGTCAATTTGTAGCCTATGTGGGGTAGAAGCCCATGGAGAGAACAGCAAGGCTCTGTGTCCTTGCTCCATTTTCAATCGTAAATCTTCTGTTCAGCCTTTTTACATGTCATATTCAGGCAAAATTTCTTTTGAGGAATAACTTTGAATCTTTAAATATTTTGAAATCTACTGACTTAGAGCTGCTGAGCTATGGTCTAAATACAGCCTGGAGATGTTTTGTTATTGTTTGATCCCAAAAAATTTTCTCTTGTTCTGCTTTCATTTATATTATATGCCAATATTTAAAATTTAAGGAATTTTGGATAAATATTGAGTTTCCTGAAATATTAGATGTGGGAGAACTGAAAGACCTTCCCAACTAACAGCCATTATATAATTAGCTCCCTATACAATCCATGCATGCAATAGATCATGATGGCCTCCACCCAGCCCATGTCATTCAAATCTTGCTTGACTCTAGCAATATCTGAGTTTATAATCTCCAGATTGTCTTTAAAGTCTTTCTTATCCTGAATACATATCCAACTGGACTGTAGACCTCCAAAGACTTTGTTTTTATGTATATTAGATATCCACCAGAGATTCCTGCCTACCTTTATCTCCCACTTTCACCACCTCCATATTAATGTGGGTACACACACCCATGAAAAATGTTTATTACATAATTTAGGATCAATAACTACTCTTTATGTTTGAAAATGAATGGTATTCTACATTATACCACTTGAAAATAATTAGATCTTGGGAATCTCTTGGACCTCCCTGGCCAATAGCTCATGGAAGGTTTCTCCTTTCTAGCACTGTTTCTTGTTTGTAGCCTTTAGCTATATACATGGACTCATGTAGAAATATTGTATGGGTAATTTGTTAGGTTGTTGGATTAGTATGATTCCCTCTCACAGCCCTTGATGGCCTCCCAGAACTTGAAGGTAAGAACCTACTGCTGAAGACAGAACAAACTTTGGACACAGGATTTGGAGCAATAGAGCTGCAACTGACCTGAAACCACTTCCCCTGAAGGCTAGGTCTTATAGCTTTGGAGAACACTATGAAAGTGTCAAGGGGAAACATCAGTCAATGGTACAACACCAGCTTCAAGACCAAATAACCACATCAGTGTCCAGAACAGCATACAACATTGGTGCAGTAGTGGCACTTTTATCTTGGGGGCAATCAACAGCTACCTAATTGGATTAAAACCCCACTTAATGGGAGGAAACTCAAGTGTGGTACTGTAAACATAACTAAATACACATGGCCAGAGTGGTCATAGATCTTCGAGAAAACCCCAAGACTGTCACATCCCTAGACTAATGTAATGTAACTTCTTACTATGTGCAAAATATGTATCTTTATATTTACAGAAAAATGTCCCATTCACCACTCATCAAAGAAGCTTATTTTGCACTAGTTGGAGACTACTACAAGTACCACAACTGGTCACAAATAGGCATTGTCTATGAATTTCCCAGGCCTAAGCAACACATCTACAATACAACCTCTACACCTAAGGCACTTGAAACATAGAACAGAGGTAAAGAAGAAGACACTAGTGAATCTCTCAATTCTCATTACTGAAGCTCACTCATGCAATAGAGGCCCAGGAACACAAAAGGTCACAAATGGCCAAAACATAGAGATTTAAGAGTCTGCATATTGCTAGTCCTTGGACAGGACTCATATTAAACTTCACCCACCCAAGGGCTCAGGGACCATTGTGGAAGAGGGGGGCAGAAAGATTGTAAGAGCCAGGGAGAAGGTACGTGACCATATGGAAACAGAGTCCCACAAGCTCCTAGGACCCTGCCCATATGATTCTATGACAATGGTGTCAGCATACACAAGTCCCAAGCAAACCCAGGCAGACAAAAACCCAGCATAGAACTGGGGAAATGAACAGCAGACCTGAATCATACCTGAAGAAACATTGGCAACTGATTACTGCTAGGTGGGGAAGAGCTGATCGTCCTAAAACAAGAGACTCTAGATAGGCTGACAGACCTCAGTGGGTGGGGAATGTCTGAGATCACTGACTTGACACATTGGGCTTTAACATGGATGACAGAGTCTATGGGTTCCAGTTAGGGAAGCTATGGGAACGGGGACGGGGGTATAAAGATGATGAAGATTGTTTGAAATATTCTGCATGAAATACACGGAAGCTCAATAAAAAACAAATTAAAAAAAGAAAACACTTAGATCTTATTGAAGAATCTGTGTGTATACTTGTGTATGTGATGTATGTATGTGTCTGTATGGATGCACCTTTCTGATATGCATGCACATGTTTACATGCAGGCAGAGGTCAGAGGTCAATATCAGGTGTCTTCCTCAATCACACTACACTTACGTTTTTAAGATTTTATTATTTATTTATTTATTTGTGTGTGTGTGTGTGTGTGTGTGTGTGTGTGTGACATGTGTGTGGGTGCCTGTGGAAGCCAGAAGAGGGAGTCCTATTCCCTAGAACTGGAGTTACAGGTGTTTGTGAGCTGCTCACATAGGTACTAGGAACCAAGCTTAAAATTCTCACTCTTTCACAGTAGCATTTTGCCAATGGAACCATCTCATTTTACTAAAGAATATTGAGCCCTCAATACCTTAGCTCAAAGGAATGCATTTCCAATGACATATTTTATTATTCAATATGTCAGGTAGGCCTGAGAGGAATTTGGGGTTGGTTGAAAGATTTTGTTAGTAACTCAATTTGTTTCCAATGAGTAAATGTTCACTCTAGCCACCCTGATTAGTTAGAGCTAATTATAAGGAAGAGTGACACAAAAGAAATAGAGGTATCACAGGACAGCTTATACACCTCAGGGACTGCTACTCTTGGGAATAAGAAAACTCCAGCATGACTCCAGTGACACTAGCCTAAACACCTTATCATCAGGACGGTGTTCATCTCAATCTCTTGCCTCAGTGGACCTCTCTGATTGCAACTAATCATCTGATTAGTGATAATTAACCACCTACAATCTTTCCCTGCCATGTTTTAGTTTCTGCTTACTCATAAATTCTGTTTACTTACCCCCATCAGTTTATTCATCTTTCTTGCCGCCACAAGGCCTCTTCTTGTGGTTCTTTTCAGCTTAGCTCCTTCCCAAAACCAACTAATTGACTCCCTCCCCCAGATGCCCTAGTTCAAATTCCTGAGCAAAAACATCTGACCTAACTAATCACCATTTTTGCCTATTTGGATAGTTTTTATGCCAAACCATTTCATAGGACACTGGCCAGCCTAAGGATTGGTTAAGGATAGGACCACCCTGGTCCAGTCAGATAGGTCTGGAAGAAGGAACTCAGAGCCACCCAGAGTGTCTGCCACAGCCCACTTGTGGGTAAGGCACCTCCCTTAAATGGATGCTATTGCCATATCAGGCACTACAATGAACCTGCCCGATAGGACCATTGGACTTCAAAACATGGCAGTGTCTCCACTTTTGAGGGCAGTTTCCATCTGGAAGAGAAATAAAAGCTACAATTGCATTGCTATAACATTCCTGTTGATGTGGCTTTTAAACAGGAGACATCAGAAGACTTCTGTGGTTCTTTTATACTCTTTGATGACAACTTACTGTAACTCAATAAAACAATCTCTGATATGCATAGACCTCAATTGTTTGGGGAAAATCTCAACTGACTCCTTTTACACATTATTATTTAGGCTTGAATTCCAATGAATTATACCAACCCCCAAATGTCCTCATCAGAACCATTCCCACGGCTTAATAGGCCACCGACATGATAAGGAATCTCAGCAATATAGACTTCACTCACCTTTCCTGAATATCCTGCCTATGCTGCCCATTTCTACCTAGGTATGACATAGTAATTTTTTCAGAGTTTTCTAAAACTTTAATTTGAAGACAATTAATCTGGTTTTTTATTTAGATTTGTGTTCCCAAATACCCTTTGGTGTGGGTTCATCCACTGGAGCCTGGTTAACCTACCAAGAGTCACACTACCAAGAGACTGTCTCTGCCCTTCCAACCCTCCAAGTGGCCATTAGTAGACAATAGTTCCTATGGTAGGATTGAGATTTCTTACCCACTTCTCCATGTTGATGCTGGGATTTTGTCTGGCTTGAGCTTCGGTGGGATTTGGATATGCTGTCACCATTGCTATGAGCTCATAAAAGTAACTTCCAAGGTGACTGGAAAACTCTGTCACCTTTTGGCCGTCCTCCATCTCTTGCTCTTACAATCTTTTTGCCCCCTCTTGGACAATGATCCATGAGCCATAGGAGGCAGAAGTTTGATGTAGGTGCCCCACCCAGGGATAAACACTCTACAGCCTCTTGTTCTCTGCACATTGGCCAGCTGTTGGTTTCTGTGTTAATCACCATCTGTCACATAAGGAAATTTTGGTGAGAGCTGAGAGATGCATTAACCTGTGGGTATATAAACCTGTGGGTATACAAGTTATTAGGAATTGGTTTAACATTTAATAGTATTAAGCTCTTATCTATGGTCTGTGACCTGTCTAGCCACATGTTCCTAGGCCTGATATCAATGTCAGGTATGTGAAGTCAACTTCTAATCAAATTAGAAAGTGGTTAATAACTCCCATAATATTCATGCCATTACTGCACCAGAAGGCATATCTCACCTGATCTATTGTTGTAGCTTGTATGAATCAGATGAGTAAGGTTGATGATTATGTTTCTCTTCAGGTAACATGCATAATACCATCCAGCACTATGAAAGCTAAGCAGTAGAGATGAACAGGGAGTTCCCAAAAGATGAAACACAAATGACTGAGAAACACATAAGAAAATGTTCAAGACCTTTATTCATCAGGGAAATACAAATTAAAACCACTTTGAGATTTAATATTATCCCACTCAGAATGGGGTAATACGTTCTAAAAAATAACCGACAAATTCTGGCAAGGATATGGAAAAATGGGGACTCGAATCCACTGATGGCTGGAGTACAAAATGTTACAGTCACTATGGAAATTAGTGTGGAGATTTCTCAAAAATCCAGAAATTGATCAACCATATGATCTAGCCCTACCACTTGTGGGTATATACCCAAAAGACTCTGTATCCTACTACAGAGATAGCTGTTCATCCGTGTTTATTGCTGCCCTTTCACAAGAGCCAGAAAATGGAAACAACCTAGATGTTCATCAACTGATGAATGGATAATGAACGTATGGTACATTTGCACAATTGAATGTTATTCAGCTGTTAAAACACAATTATGAAATTCACAGGTAAATGATGGAATCGGAAACAATCATCCTGAGTGAGGTAAGCCAGACTCAGAAAGACAAACTTCACAGGTTCTCTCTCATAACTGGATGTTAGCATTGAATTTTTAGATGTACATCTTTGAATTGGAAACCCAGAGAAGCCAGGAAACTAATAAATAACCATGAGTGTGGCAGGGGGTTGAGACTTCATGGGAGAAGAGATAGAATGATGTGATATAAAGGGAGAAAAGGGAATAACAGAGTAGGAAAGGTTAAATGTAGTGGAGAATGGGAGGGCAGGGGAGAAGAGGGAATATGGGGAGGGATAACTAACACTTAAGCCCTTTAGAAAAAGTCATATATAAACCTATTACTATAGAAACTTCTTAAAGTATGTACATATACATTATAAAAAGAGATTAAAAGAAGATACTTTCTAACAGGGGAACCTTGCCATTACTAGACACCATAAGCTAGCAAAGTAAAAACCCAATGCAAGAATGGACTCCCTCTTTTAAAGCTGTTGACCAGGGGTCCCATAGATCCTCAAGCACTACTGGGCATGGCCCTTGCTCTTGATTATCCATCAGAACTTGACAGTAAGACCCTGTTGCTGAAGATACTACATATGTGAGCTGTAGAACAAGCAAGGAGAAATCAAGCTGGCACTAACATAGAAATACTGGGGTTGGGGATTTAGCTCAGTGGTAGAGCACTTGCCTAGCAAGCACAAGGCCCTGAGTTCAATCATCAGCTCTGGGGGGAGAAAAAAAAAAAAACAAACAAAACACTGCATAGTAGTTTTATCCTTCTTCAATGCCGCTAAAATTCATCATGTCTCCATTAATTTTACCTACATTCTCCCCCAATTAACTGACTTTTCCTCAATTACTTACTTACTCACTTAAGTAATTTGGTTGTCATCCCTTACTTTTACCTCTTCCACCCCACATCCAATCAGCACTTGCCATTCTTTTTGAGTATCACTTTGCAAGAACCTGGCAACTTTGCCTGCACTGCTCCACTGTGATCGTCAGGGTATTCTGCAAAGGCAATACTCTTTGACACCTCTGGTCTTTTAGAAAACAAAGTTGCTCCCCCTGACAAAAATACTATCCTCTGGGTCATCTGAATTTCAAATTCATTTTGTGCTTTTCCTACACATTCTTCAACCTCTCAGGTTAGGGTCACTTCCTCCAGGAAGCTCTCCCTGACTTGCAAATTCTAGGGGCACATATCCCTCCTATGTACCTTAATCCTCTCATTTTATCCCTTTCTACATGATATTTGGAATGATCTTATCCTCTGTATTCATAACTGAAGCATTTCCTCTCTGAAACAAGAATCATATCTGCCTTATTCAAATCTGTTTTCTCAGGGCCAGCACAGGGAACTGACATGTAACAGTAGCTTAATGAATCCTTGTAAGCCAGGAATGATGACCCAGACCTATAATCTCAGTACTCAGAATGCCGAAGGAGGAAGATATAAAATTCAAGGTCAGCATGGGGTGTATATATAGAGACTCTGTCTCAAGAAAGACAAAACAAAAACAAGTACTTGTTATAGAAATAAGTGTTTTACTGTGCAAGATCTGTATGTCTTTAATATACTTTTCTTCTAAATGCATCCAGTAAATAATGTTTGGATTTTGATAATATTTCAAAGGCAATTTGAAACAGCCAAAGACATGCATAATCCTAAATACGAAAGGGTGAATAGATATAGATAAAGGGATGCAAAAGTAAAATGAAGATGCAAGTCACATAACACCAAGTAAATCACTCATATAAGAGAATATAAACTCTGTACTTAAATATGTTTCTTAACTCATATTTCTAAAGACAGTAACACACTATGCCCCTAAGGATTAGAGAGTACCTTTTTTTCCCATTTCATATACTAATTCATACTTTCAAAACTCAGATATTTGAATAACATATAACAAATAACCAAGTGTTAGAAGGAAAGTTACAAATTATAGTCATATGTCACAGTCCAAGCAAATGACAGTTGAACTTCCCTATATAAATTGCAGAATTCTCTTATGAATTCACAAGATGTAATGAAAAGAAAATCAGTAAGAAGGAAATTCATTTTTTTACTCCACTAATATAGTATATGGGCAAAGGATTCGTGTTTAAACTGTTACAGATGAGTGAGTTTTTCAGAAATGGAATTTTAGCAAAGCATAATACCACTGAGACATTAAAACTAAATTTAAAATTTTTTGAATTAGGTTAACACCCCAGTATAAACTGATGTTAATATCACATACTTTAAATAATGTGACTCAGCTATCAACAACAAAACAGATTTTAAAAGAGAGCAGTGCAAGAGCACAGCTAATCAATAGAATCCTTAGGTAAAAAAATTACTTTCAATTGACTAAATCTTTAAACCAGCAATAAAGACTGCTTTCTGTGGTGACCCTCCTTTGTGTTTGATGATTTTGTCGCCATGGCTATCACTGTTAATTACTAGTGAGTCCAAAGTTATAGCTTTGAGTGTGAGTCACAAAGTGATAGATCCATGTTTTCCAGCTCAGACTGTTGCATTTTATTGCTAAGAATAAATATAACATTCCATGCTAAAACTGTGTTTGTTTTTAAAGTGACAATTAATCATTCTTAATCCTCATCATCATTCCAACACTTTCACAGAGAACTCAGAGTAAAATGCTGATGGACCACCTCAAAGAAAAGTGTGGCGCTTAAGTCTACAGCCTGAGGCTTCTCTGTAAGAGAAGTAGGTAAACACAATACTTTGCCTGGGGCCAACTGAAGAGTAATTATTTGTAGATGAGGTATAAGACTTTCCCTTGCCCCTACACCCTACCCCACTCTCCTCAGGTCAGGTATAGCCCCTGGCCCTGACACAACTGGGTCTCCAACACTGCCACTTCTCATTCTTCCTCAGAATAAAAGCTACGCAGTGGCTCCTGTTTAAAAGAGCCTCACATTCTGATCATGGGAGGATGTGGGTTTTGTCATTTGCATATGGTTTTGCCCTGATCTCACATTGAGAAAATGAAGTGCATTTTGCCACAGCCTGATGCAGAAATTCTAAATGTTCCCAGAATAAAAATAAACTTGTTCTGGCAAGGCCATTTGGGGATATTAGTTGGCATCTCTGGGCTGTACTCAGAAATAAGTGAGCATCCATTCCTAGCAATCCTTATAACATTATCTCTGTTTGCATTGTTATTATGCTTATAACTGCTTTTGGAATCTAAGCTGGCCTCTTTTCATTTCTCTTTTTTAAAGGTCCATCTAAGATCTCTTTTGTACTTTATTTTTTTCTTATATCAAGGAAAGAAAAATTCCAAAAGTAACACATTTCCATAGACAATGTGATACATGAAAAAATTTCAAGTGTAAGTCCTTGTGAAATGTACTATGATCAGTGGAGTTAGACCTCTTCGGAGACTCCCAGTGGCTGTCAAAACAGATGTGTGGGATCAGTGTCTGTCAGGTGCCTCTTTTAAGCCTTACATGGTTGGCTTGCCCTTGCTCTGCTCAGAGTCATTTAAAAAATACTTTGAGAGCTAGCCATGAGAATTACAAATCATTTTTCAAAGGTATGTACAGCTCTGCAAATTACAATGAGTTTACAGGTACGGTCTTATTCTGTGTAACCTAGAGATGAAAGAGTTATCAAGGACACTGATTTTCCTCGCTGCATCGATAAAAATCTCATGAATTCAAAAATTGTGGCAATAATCTCTTTCATGGGAATAGATCTGTGGGGTTGTCAAGCATAAGGCACCTGATTTCCACCTGAATTGGGAGGCCTTGGAAAGTTCTACAAGGGCTCCAACAGCCACCGGGGAAAAGAGTGGGGGCAAAGATCCTCACTCTTCTGAGGAAATGTGGCAGTCACTCATCTATAATTTGGCTCTCTGCAAACTCATCGTCACCAAGAAGAATGTTATTCTTTTCTGTCATTTAAAGTTGAAGAAGCTGAGGCTGGAGAGATGTGCCAGTGGTTAAGAACACTGGTTGTTCTTGCAGAGGACCCAGGTTCGAATCCCAGCTCCCACATGGCAGCTAACATCTGTCCGTGACTCCGGTTCCAGGGGATCCAATGGCCTCTTCTGTCCTCCACGGGCATTGTGTGACAGGGGTGCACTTACCTACATGCAGGCAATGCATGCATACACATAAAATAAAAAAGAAATAATAAATAAAATATTTTTTTAAAGTTGAAGAAGCTTAAATGCAAAAGGTTGAGTAACAAACCAAGATTACCAACCTCCCAAATGTGCTAAGGTTCTTATTCAAAAGGAGCTAAAGGGAAAGTCCTTATCCCTGATACCTGGAGAGAGAGAGAGAGAGAGAGAGAGAGAGAGAGAGAGAGAGACTGGGGAGGAGGGAATCTCCAATGTCCAACACCAATTAGGTTTGTCATTTTTAACTTTTCAAATTTGAATCCCATGTATTCACACTTTCTTTTCTTTGATCCACAAACAAACCACACCCATCAACATTAAGAAGCCTACAAACAAATATCCTTACCATTTCTCCCAGTCTCATCTCCCCATAACACCTATGCACACATTCCCTTTATTAAAAAAGCAATCAATTACTGGGCCTAATGCCTGATTAGCACCATCCTTTTCACTCACATGCCTCAGCCCACATTCTGTGCTCTTATGATAAATGACATTCTCTCTTCCCTCTTTCTGAAATGGCTATGTGAACCTTTTCAACCACTAAAGATTGTCCTGGGTAAGTTAAATGCTTCCTGAAGCTAATCCTGGTCATGAGCAATAAGGTTGTATTCTTTATTCTTTTTAACGCCCCCTGCCTCTAGCATCTACTTCCACTTTCTAGCACCATTGTCCATACTTCTGTTCCATGATGATGCAGCTAAACATTGTTAATGAAAATTTAGGAATCCAGAAGAATTGGTGTAATAAATTCTATAGTGTCACAGTGCCCTATTTACTACAAAGCAACATAACTACCTCTCCCTGACCATAAATTATACTCAGATCAGTATCTCAGGTCTTGACTCCCTATGCTCTTTCTAATGACAGGTTTTTAAACTATTTTCTTATTATTTTTTATTTTATGTGGATGAGTGTATTGCCTGCATATATGTAAGTGCATCCATGTCCTACAGTGCCCATGAAGGTCAGAAGAGGGTGTCTGATCCCCTGGAACTGGAGTTATGGATGGTTATGAGCACCATGTCAGTGCTGGGGACTGAACCTGGGTCCTCTGCAAGAGCAGACGGGGCTCTAACAGCTGAACCATCTTTCCAGGCCCTTTAATGACAGATTTTGTGCTATCTACAAAATAACTCTACTTTGTGATCTACAATATCAAAAACTAGGACAAACTGAGCCCTGTTCCCCTTTCAACTTCTTACTGTGCCCAGAGATACTATTACCAATCTGAGAACTCAGTAGTTTAACTATAGAGTCCTCCTTAACACCTCAAGCCTCACGTTTCCTATAGTATAAAATCAGTTAGGTTTGTCCTTCCTAACCTGAAACCCATGTAGTCACACTTTCTTCTTTGTTCTACCAACTTTAGAAAGTCTACCAAAAATGTTTGTGTTTTAAGAGTCTCCTAATCCCACCAACCCATCATACAGGAACAACTGCTATCTCACTATCTGCAAAGTCAAGATGATCTAAAGGCCTTTCACCGCCCAGTGTTTCAGCAAGCATTGCTTCATGCCACTCACCCTCACATGCTCTGCTTTCTGTTTATTTGTTCCCACTTCAAGGTCTTCTGAACTGACATGTCTTCCTACCTCCTACTCTACTCGACCTGACCTGTACTTTGAAATTCTGTCTCTTGTCCTTGAATGTTCCACAACACTCAACACTAGCCAATACCCACTCAGGAGCTTCCTCCAGCCTCCATTCTGATAAGATTTCTCCATTGTATCCTGAAGATGTCTTTCATCATGCTTAATATGATCTGTTAGTATCTACTTATTTCTGAATAAATGAATATTCCAGGCTGGTGAGGTGGATCAATAGGTAAAAGTGCCTGCCACCAACCATGATGACCTGAATTCTATCATCAGAACCCACATGGTGGAAGGAGAGAACGCCCATGAGTTGTCGTCTGACCATCATACATGAGTCTTGGCACACATGTACACACACGTGTTTCCAGACATGGACACACAGACACAAAATAAAGAAATGAAATGTCATAAAACTTTATAAATCAATAATCCAAGTGAAGGAAAGAACATTTGCAAAAGATCAGAAATGAGAAAGATTTCACAATGGAAGGAATACTGCACAGTTGAAACAGAGGCAGCATTGCAGTGTGTGGGTGAAGAGACAGATGAACTGCACTATATGGGGTGAAGAGACAGATGAACTGTGCTATGTGGGTGAAGAGACAGATGAACTGTGCTATGTGGGGTAAAGGAAGGGACAGATGAGGGCATATTGTGAAAAAGCTCTGTAAGTCCTGGTGTGAGGTTTGGCTATTAACTTGCTAACAATGAAAAGACATTGGAGAATTAAGAAAAGGCATAACATGACCAAACTTATTTTTATGAGAGATTACTCACTCTTGGAGTAGAGAACAGAAAGTGGGAGGGGGCAAGAACAATTACAGGACAAATTTGTAGGCCCTTGCAGATAACTTGACTAGAAACAGGGCTGTTGGAGTGGAAAGAGAAGGATTAAGAGAATTATTTCTACGGTAAACTTGATAGGCTTTCTCTAACTGAAGATAGCCATGGAGGTGTGTGGGTGTTAATAATCAATTATAAATTTCTTCCTTGAGAACACAGGTGGAGGCAGGTCCCCTTACTAAGAGCAGTGGACTAGAAAAGGATCACAGGGGAGTCTGCTGAGCTTTGTGTTGAACAGGTTGAGTTTTGTATGCTTCTAGAATAGTTAATACAATCACACTTGGGTATATTGTATTTTATGTACAAATTTGGAAATACTCAAAATAATATTAAGTGGTTGAAGCACTTATATGACCTGGAGATGTAGAAAGGATATAAAATGAGAATAGGCTCCCTAGGAAATTCCCCTTGATTGGGTAGCTCCCCTGCCCTCCAAAAATTATTTCCTTCATGATATCCTTTCAAAATATTCAAACTTTCACATAAAACTTACATTTTCCATGAATTTTTCCCAGATTCACATTGCTTTGTGAATTAACCTTAACAATTGTCAGTGGTAAGATGTGTGGAATGTTCACAGGACTCCTTTCCCACTGATATTATGAAGCAAACTCCCAGAGAACAGGCATCAAGTTTAAATGTTCATTAAATATACTATTATTCATTCAGTTGATATCCTTGATAGATTACTAGTAATAGATACCCAGTTAGATTTTGTAAAATTTGAGGTTTGCAGAGTTGCTGAGTAATTTTAGTAACTTATGTAAATTGTTTTTGTTTTGGCCAAGTTATATACGTAACTGAAGAAGATATAATTATATGATTTTGTCCAAATAGAAGGTTATAATTACAGCTAACCAACATACTAACCAAAGAACATTAAGGAAAAAATTACTATCAGAAGGTAAAGCCAGCCAAGATTTTCTGGTATCGTTTGCACTTCTATTCCAAAGACAAGTCTTTGAGCCCAGGCAGCTTGGCCTACACAGACAGAGCCCCAGCCATGTAGGTTTCCCTAAGAATTTATAGCTGTCTTAAAGCATTAGCTATGAGATCATGTTGAGCACCCTCACCAGTTCATCCTACAGTAGTGTCCACTAGAGGCTTGGCAGACAGGGAGGGCTCAGGGCTTTGGATGGCAGTCTCCCAGAACAGTTTTCCCCTGAAGCCATTGAATTATAGTTTATTTCCTTAAACTTTCCCTGAGCTAGATTAAGGGAGCAATGAAAATAAAAGCGAGATATAAAAGTTCTGGGTTATATTTCCATATCATCATTCACCAAATCAGTAAATTCCCCTTTTTTCTGAGTGACTTTTAATAGTTTGTCAAAAAAAAGTGTTGAATGATACAAAGAATCATACTAATATAAATTGAGCACACAAATACATTCTAGGCACATACTGTGTTTGTACCATTTTTTTTTTTTTTTTTTTTTTTTTTTTTTTTTTTTTGTCTTTTTGAGACAGGGTCTCCCTGTACCCTCAGCTGTCCTGGAACTCACTATGTAGACCAGGCTGGCCTTGAACTCACAGAGATCCGCCTACCTCTGCCTCCCGAGTGCTGGGATTAAAGGTGTGCGCCACCACACCAGGCCTGTATTTTTTTTTAGAAAATGGAATTTTTAAAAAAAATTTTAATAATTACATGACTAGAAGAAGTAGTTCACTACAGCTTTAACATATTCAGTAACACACTGCAGAGCAAGAGTGCATCTCTTTCAGAAGTGAGTGCAAGGTTCTAGGTTCACAGTTGAATTTATACAGCTATACAATATTGAACTCAGTACAAGCCCTGTAAGACATTAAATTGAATGAGTTTTCAAACTTTAAGAAAAATCTCCACTTCATTTTAGAATACATTGCTCCTTGCAGAAAGACTCAATGTTTTTGCTACTAACACTGAGATGCTGGTGCATGCATCTCCAATCTGCATGCATCCGATCATTACTAGTCACAATCAATTGCACTTGGATCCTTGGTGCCTGTGCGTGTCTATAAAGTCATGGGGTAGATTTCAATGGCAATGCTTATCACCTCTACCAATTAGCATGACACAAACTTCCACACTTCCTCCTTAAATACAACACATCCTTTTAAATTTGTTGATTGTGTGTGTGTGTATGTATGTATGTATATATCACACAGAACATCCCAAACTATCTTATTCAACTATACACCCACTTCCCAGATGGCACCCTCCCGTAGCCTCCCTCCCCCCACTAGAGCCCTTATATGCTGATATCCCTGCTACTGTCTGCTGTGTTGTCGGCACCCCAGCCATTCCCCACTACTTGCCCTTCTGGTGGATCTAGTCAGCCTATCTAGAGGTCTTTGTTTTAGGAGGGTCAGCTGTTCCTCATCTAGCAGCAATCAGTTGTCAATATTCCTTTAGATAAGACAGGAGTCTGCTGTTCTATGCTGGGTTACTATCTGGGAGTCCCTTTGGCCACCCTGACCAACAACTCAAAAGAAGGTATCTCCTATCTGGCATTGTTGCTTGTTATGTAGCCTTTAGCTATGCATATGGACTCTTAAGAAATTATACTGACCCCTTAAATATTTGGCTATACAATCCTTTTGGGTGTTTAAGACCATACAATTGGCCCAGATAAACCAATAAGATAAAACAATTTATTTTTACTCTTAAGGTCGTTTGAGGATCTGTTCCTCAGGGGTCACGTGGGCTTGGGAGGAGCCCCTGGCACCTTTCTTTTACCAGTTCCGCCTATGGGAAGATAAGTCAAAGGTCCTGTTCGACCATGGTTGGCTTTGCTTGGAATATGGAGGAAATGATTCTTCTGTGTAGAACCTCCTCTTTGTAGACTGGACACTGCTTCAAGTCCATCTGGTGGGGTCTCCTCGGCCTCCTTGATCAAGAGGACAGGTGACCCACCACAATTACAGGACATTTTGAGAGATGCTCATAGTCCCCTGGAACTAGTTGACCTAGGAAGACTAGGAGCAAAAACTGTCCTTTATGTCCCTCTGACTAAATTATTATAGGCCTCAAAATATGTCTGTTAAACATCCAAGAAGGTAGTTCCACCAGTCTGGTACTTTCAATTACTGTGTGTCATGCAGAAAAATCTTGGGCAAAGACCAATTGTTCTCAGATAAACCTTACCTAGGCATATAATTCTTGATCTGCTATGTATAATTTGTCCGTAGGTTGTAGGAGTAATATGGTTCCCTCTGGTTTTCAAAACTAGCTAGGCATTATCTCTTGCATTGTCTGTTCCTCCATCACAGTTTTCCCACTTAAGGTGACCCCATTTCCCCCCTTTTTCCCATATCATACCCTTCTCCTATGGGCCTACCTCTCTTGAGCTCCTTCTTTTCCTTTATCCCCTAGGTTCCTTGTATACCCTTCCCTCCCCCCCCCTTAAACTAACCCAATTTTTATCCATATATCCCTTATTAAGGCCTGTTTCCTATTGTTCTTCTCTTTCAGATTCTTTATTTTCCTTTACCTCCGTGTTTCCTTTACATTATCCTGGTTCCTGTAGTTATGTCTGGATACATACTCACTTATCAGGGTTTGGTTCTAGGATCCACATATGAGGGAGAACATGTGCCGATTTTTTTCCTCAGTCTGTGTTACTTCACTTAGTATAACAGATTCTAGTTCCATCCATTTACCTGCAAATTTCATGATTTCATCTTTCTTTACTGCTGAGTAAAACTCCATCGTATAAATGAACCACATTTTCATTATCCACTCATCAATTGAGGGACATTTACGTTGCTCCCATCTCTTAGCTATTGTGAAAAGAGCAGCAACAAACATGGATGTACAGTGTCTCTGCAGTAGGATAAGTTCTTTGGTATATGCCAAGGAGTGGTATAACTGGGTCAAATGGTAGGCTCATTTGTAGTTTTTTAAGAGTTCTCCACACTGTTTTCCATAGGGGGTTGAACAAGTTTGCAGCCCCACCAGCAGTGGATGAGTGTTCCCCTTTCCCCACATCCTCTCCAACATTTGGCATCATTTGTTCTCTTGATCTTAGCCAGTCTGACTGGGGTAAGGTGAAATCTTAAAGTGTTTTTAATTTGCATTTCCCTAATTACTAGAGATGTTGAACACCTTTTAAGATGTTTCTTAGCCATCTCTATTCCTTATTTTGAGAGCTCTCTGTTCAGCTCCTTAGCCCATCTTTTAATTGGGTTGCTTTGTTTTTTGAGTTCGTTATATATTCTGGATATTAAACCTCTCTTGGATGTGTTGCTGGTGAAGATTTTCTCCCATTCTATAGTTTTTCTGTTGGCTTCCCTGGTTGCCTCTTTCGATGTACAGAAGCTTTTCAGTTTAATGAGGTCCCATTTGTTAATTCTTGCCCTTGTTTCCTGAGCAATTGATGTACTGTTTAGAAAATCCTTTCTTATACCTATGTCTTGTAGGTGTTTCCCAATGTTTTCTTCTAACAGTTTCAGAGTTTCAGGCTCTAAATTGAGGTCTTTGATCCGTTTGGAATTGACTTTTGTGCAGGGTGAAAGATAGGGGTTTAGTTTCATTCTTCTACAGGTAGAGATCCAGTTTTGCCAGCACCATTTGCTAAACATGCTGTCTTTCCTCCAGTGAATATTCTTGGCCCCTTTGTCAAATATCAGGTGGCTGAAATTGCATGTAGTCATATTTGGGTCTTCAATTTTGTTCCATTGATTTATGTGTCTATTTTTGTGCCAGTACCATGTTGTTTTTATGACTATAGCTCTTTAATGCAGCTTAAAATCTGGTATAGTAATCCCCAGGCATTGCTCTTAGTCCTCAGGATTGTTTTGGCTATCTGAGGTCTTCTGTACTTCCATATGAATCTTAGGATTTTTTTTTCCAATTCTTTGAAAAATGTCATGGGGATTTTGATTGTGATTGCACTGAATCTATAAATGGCTTTTGGTAGGGTGGTCATTTTCACAATATTAATTCTTCCAATCCATGAGCATGGGAGGTCCTTCCATCTTCTGATGTCTTCCTCAATTTCTTTCTTTAAAGATTTAAAATTTTCACTGTAGATCTCTTTAATGATTTCGTCAGGTTTATTCTGAGATATTTTATTTTATTTTATTTTATTTTATTTATTTATTTTTGCAGCTATTGTGAAGGGCAGTGTTTCCATGTGCTCTTCCTCTGATTTCTTGTTATTGGTATATAGAAAGGCTACAGACTTTTGTAGGTTAATCTTATAACCTGCCACTTTATTGACTGTGTTAATAATTTCTAGGAGTTTTCTGGTGGAATTTTTGGCGTCTCTTAGATATAATATCATATCATCTGTAGAAAGGGATAATTTGAGTTCTTCTTTTCCAAATACTATTCCTTCAATTTCCTGCTCCTATCTTATTGCTCTTGCAAGAGTTTCAAGCACTATGTTAAAGAGAAGTGGAGATAGTGGACAACCTTGTCTGGTTCCTGATTCCTGATTTCAGTGGGAATGCTTCCAGTTTTTCTCCATTTAGAATGATGCTGGCTGTGGGTTTGTTATATATGGCTTTAATTATGTTGAGGTATGTTCCCTCCAGTCCAATACCCTCTAGGACTTTGAACATAAATGCATGTTGGATTTTGTCAAAGGCCTTCTCTGCATCCATCGAGATGACCATGTGTTTCTTGTCTTTGAGCCCATTTATATGATTTATGATGTTTATTGACTTACATATATTGAACCATCCCTGTATCTCTGGGATAAAGCTGACTTGATTACGGTGGATGATCTTTTTGATGTGTGTCTGTATGTGGTTTGCAAGTATCTTGTTGAGAATTTTTGCATTTAATTTCATTAAGGACATGGGTCTATAGTTTTCTTTTTTGGTTGTATCTTTACCTGACTTTGGTATTAGAGTGATGCTGGCTTCATAGAAGGAATTTGGAAGTTCTCCCTCGATTTCTATCTTTTTGAATAAATTAAGTAGTATTGGATGTAGCTCTTCTTTAAATGTCTGATGGAATCCTGCTGTAAATGCATCTGGTCCTGTGCTTTTGTCTTCAGGAGTTCCCACAGAGTCCCAAGTCAGATGAGGATCGGATGCTCTCAGGCTTTCTCCTAGGGTATTGATCCCTCCAGGAAAGATTTTGGTCTCAGGAATTTGGGGGTTGGACTGGCCTGGGAGCCCAGGAAAGACGGTGGTCTAGGACAGCTGGTGGCTGTGCCACCCAGAGATGCAAAGGAAGACGGTGTCTGGAAGCGTCCCCAAGGGCTCCTGGGGACTGTACTGAGGAGCTGGGTTGGTCTGGATGCAAAGGAGCAGGAAGAGGAAAGGTCAGCCCCCAGGCGTCCAAGAAAGAGGCTGGTGGTGTGCAGGCCCAGGGAAGTACAGGAAGGTGAGGCTGGGGCCAGGCCCAGAGCACTCCCGGGGACCGGAGAAGGAACTGAGTTGGCCTGGATGCAAAGGATCTGGAAGCAGTGGTGGTTCCCCAGGTGCCTGGGGTGCCAAGACAAGGAATGGGACAGGACCCAGGCTAGGAGGAAAGACTGGTGGGGGAGTTGGGAAGGTGAATGAGGCTGGGGGAATCAAGGTGCAGAGGGTGCGATTGACTTACCCTGGAGAGAAAGGCCTGCAGGTCAGAGAGAGGCCTGCAGGTAGTGCAGGCCCAGGGGCAAAAATGGAAGTTTTTAATACCAGTATACTACAGATGAAATTCAATTTCAAAAAAAAGGGGGCGGGGCTAACCTGGTTAATTCACATAGCTAGTAGATGAGAATTTGAACATGAATCCAAAAATCTAAAATGTTTTCCAAGCAAGCTTATCCACGCTGAAGAGAGTATCAGTTGTTGAAAGTGTAAAAGGCTCTCAATCACCCATATTGGAGCTACAAAGCCTTTACTAGTGTAGCCACAGATCATTTAAGAGTTTGGCAGTCAACATTACAATAGGCACAATTTCTCAAATACTCTCTCCACCTTGCTACAGTAGGGTCTCCCTTGTTGCTTCTGTCACTCTGCACACTCTAGGCTCCTAAGCTTGAGAGTTTTCAGACAAATTTGTCTCTGCATACCATCATGACATAGAACTGTTAAGATTGCATATCTGAGCCACTATGTCTACCATTGAGCTGTATCTCCAGCCCCTAGTACTCAGTACCTAATGATAGTTGGTGTATTTACTTTAGAAAAAACTGTACAAAATATATAAAAAGATAGAGACAATACAAGTCTATCTTTATTTCAGTTAACAGGAAATAACATTTTTGTGGCAATGCTGAGTATTATGTACAGTGATATGAGCTGAGTTCATAAGTCAGGATCATAACATGCAAGAATTCTAATGAACTTAATGAAATGAATATTCTCATAAATGAATGAAAAGTTTACCACCAAAATGCCAACTGTTCAGAATATTGAAACTTTAAAAGAACTTAATGCCAATACTGCTTTGCCACTATATTAATTTCCTGGGGTTAATGTAATAAATCACCATGAACTTTAGAGTTTAAAATAATGGAAATTTGGGCCTGAAGAGATGACTCAGCAGTTAAGAGCACTGACTGCTCTTGTAGGGGACCCCGGTTTGATTCCTAGCACATACATGGCAGCTAATAACCATCTGTGACTCCAGTTCCAGGGGATCTGAAGCCCTCTCTGACATCTGCCAGCATTGCATGACACAGGTATACTTACATACATGCAGGCAATACACTTATACACATAAAATAAAAAGTTAAAATATAAATAAACTAAAATAACAGAAATTTATTCTCTCACAGTTGTTGATTCTGACACAGAATCAAGGTGTCAGCAGTGTGGTGCTTCCTATGAATATTCCAGTGGAGATTCCTTCTGGGCCTCTTCTAGCTTCCTGCTGTGGTAGACATCCACTGTGGCCATTATTGCAATTTCTGCCCCCACTTTCACATGGCTGTCTTTTCTGTCTGTCTCTGTCTTCTTATGTCTCTTATAAGGAGATAATCCCAGATGATCCAGGCTGATTTCATTTTGAGTTCTTTAATTACATCTACAAAGTCTTCTTTTACAAATAAAGTAGCATTTGCAGGTTCTGGGACTAAACCATGAGCATAACTTCTTTACAAACTACTACTCAACTTACTATAACTGCTAACAAAAAATTATTAGCCTATAATTAATAATGAAATGTTTAAAAGAATAGCTGTGGAATTGACACAATAGCAATACTTCATTCTTCCATCTATTCAGTACTGAGCAAGTGCCCTCCTTATGCAAGAAATGTATTAGGTAGGCAGTGCATATGTGTGGCAAACTGAGCAGCCTTCCAAGTTAAAGCATTGTCTGAGAGAAGACTCAATGAACCATCAAATATATATTCACACACAGCATACTGTGACTACTTACATGGGAGGTAAGAACAGCATTGTTAAAAGGGCTACATTATGCAGAGTATTCAGGAAGACTGCTCTGAGGCTTGTGTTAAGATCTATGAAATGCAAAGGAAGCAGACACCCAAAGAACAAGGGCTGCACAGGAACCAACAGAGGAAACGATTTGGGGAAAGGCCTTGAAGCAGTGAAAAAATGTGGTTTCTAGGGACTAAAAATGAACTAAGAATGACCAGCAATGTTGGTGCAGAATGGGTGAGTTCAGAAGATGGGAAAGAGATTCACTAAAAATGGTGGAGTGAATGCATGAAATCCTGTGGGTAAGCTATGGGGAGCCAGATAGGGGAGGGGATCTGAATATGATTAAGATGTAGTATATGAAATGCCCAAAAATTCAACTAAAAATATACATTAAAAATATCCTATCATAAGAAAACTAAATAAATAAAAATAAAATGGTGGAGAGGAAGCCAAACGTTCATGGTCTCAAGTGTTCTTATACATTATGGTAAAGAGTTAGTTTTTATGCTGAGGGAAATAGGAAAGTTTTAAGACTTTTATAACAGAAACTTGGATTTTAAAGATGGATTTGTTGTCCAGGTGAGGGACAATTAGATGGGATAGGAGAGGAAGTGGTGGTGAGACAAGAGTAGTGGCAGTAGATGAGAAGAGAGTGGACTGGAATGAGATGTTTAGAAAGAGAAGCACACAGCCTTGGTGGACGATTTGATCTGAAGAGAGAGAAGATGCAGCACCCCAGGCATTTGGTTTGAGTGGCAGACAGAATGAATGCCAAAAGCACATGGTCAGGTGGGAAAGGCTGCGAGAGATGCTAAGAACAGTGGTGCAGGATCATCTACTTGGCACTTGTACACATATAAACTTTGCATGATGGTGAATCCTTTGTGTCAGGGATGGCGTAAGATTGGCTAAGGACAACATTCAGGTATTTGTTAGATATCAGTCTAGATGTCAATATATAAGCATTTTTAGATGAGATTAACATTTAAATCAATAAGCTCTAAATAAGGCAGATTACCCTCTTCCAATCAACGAAAGGACTTAAGAGCCTGGGGAAGAAGCAATTCCATATGCAGGCTGCCCTCAGATTGAACATTGCACCACCAGCTCTTCTCAGTTGTCCAACTACTGAACATACTAACCTGCAAACTTCAGACTTACCAATATGGGGTGAGGGAATAAAAACTGAGAGAAAGAGGAGACCAGGAAAGAGTTCATAAAGTGTATGCAAATAGCATGTCTATTCGATTAGTTTATTGGTTCTGTTTTTGTAGAGCACCATGACTCATTTGGCAATGAGTTACTTTTATGAAATATATTCATATATAAACACGTAGAGGAAACTTGTAGAAAAGATATTGCACATCAAACTTATGATTGAGATACCTGTGAGACAGTCACAGTGGTGTCAAAAAATGAACTGGATATACAAGCACATGTAGGATTCAGAAGACATGTCTGAGTTGGGGCTAAATACTTGTGTATTGTCAGCATAGAGATGCGTTTGAAATCCATGGGAATGGATACAACATTGAGTGAGTGGAAAGTTCCAGAAATTACAGTTGTGTTGTATACATCATTTCATTTAAAGATTACAGTAGTTCTAAAAAACAGACGTTGTAATCCCCAATTTGCAGATGAGGAGTTAAGATTCATAAATTAATGACTTTGCCTAAGGCCACACAAGTAAAACCAAAATCTAAGAATGACTAATTCTAAACTTCTCTCACTCACTCTAGTTCTTGTTCTTGGGCCCTCTGTCTCTTGCTCTTGCTTTCTCCAAGTGATGGAGATCAAACCCGATGTCTGATACAAGGTAGGCAAGTACTCTGTCACTAAGTTCCATCCTTAGCAAAAGCTGACACTTTTATTTAGCATGGTGTTGTTTTATTTTTCTTTACTTTCAGGTCAACTTTTATCAGGAATTTAAAATTCATCTTTAGTTTTGTAAATAAAAGTTGACAAACACTTAGGCAAAAGCCTTTGTAGAATCAAAAAAAAATTTGGCTTTTGGTCTTTTTCAGACAGGGTCTCCCTGGAGACCCAGCTGGCCTGGAACTCACTATGTAGACCAGGCTGGCATTGAACTCACAAAGATCCACCTGCCTCTGCCTCCCAAGTGCTGGGATTAAAGGCATGTGCCACCACGCCTGGCAGAATCAAATTTTTTACACATACAAACAGCTTAAGTAGTTTAATGGCTTTTGACACAGTAATTCTACTTCTAAATTTTCCCCTACGGAAATAAACAGATGGGAAAGTAAAGATGTTCTGCATAGGAATGGTCATTATCAGATTATTCATAATCCTAGAAGCCTAGAAGAATTTAAGAATCCTAAAACACGTGAATAGTTAAATTCTTATATTTTTACACAGTGTTTTAATGTAAGCACTGAAAAAATATCACAAATTGAAAAACGGTTTAAAACATTGGAAATGGCTTTGAGTATAATATATGCTAAAAAATATATATGCACTTAAAACATGTTGTTAAATATATATGTGTGTGTGTATATGCATGTAACTTAGAGAAAATATACCAACTATTAACAGTGTTTATTTCTATTATATAGCACTGTAGATAATTTTATATTCTTCATACTTACAGCTATTTTCCATATTTCCTACTACATATATATTATATTGCACACAGAAAAGAATCTTTGTTCTATTTTTAATAAGCTCAGAATTTCAAAATCCAGGAGCAAAAACTGCAAAGCTTCTATTCCCTAGCAAATTAAGCCATTTAATATGTTAGCTCCAGCTATAGCATGCATTTATATTTTTATTAAAAATTTTAATGAGTATAAAAATACTTACTGCTCTCCTAGAGAGTTTTAAGAATTAATGTTTTTACTGTGCTTTGGGATCATCGGATAAAAGGTGCTACATAAATGCAATGCATTATTATTAAGTGTTATTAAAGTAAATTGAAGGGAAAGCATATAATAAAATTTTCCCTGTGGCAACAACTGAGGCCCATGTATGGTTCCATAGTGCTTAGATCATATTTAACTGTGAAAGTGCCAATATGAACATGAAAACACTTTTGCTAAAGTTTGGAATCAACAATGAATAGAAACTATATGGCATTCAGGTTCCAATTATATAACACATTTCATAGAAGATATTGAAATTGTAGACCACAAATTTGTGCATCATTTAGTAGGTGCCCAAAGTAAAAAATTTTAAATACATGTTACTCACAGAACCCATGTAGATAAAGTTCACTGGGATAAGATATTATTAAGGATGTATCAATGAAAATTGGATTTTAAAATCTCCAATCACCATCAACTTCCCAGTTCTGAAATCATATTTTGAGTCAGGTCCCCCTTGTTCCATTAGCGGTGAATAACAGGGAGCATCTGTCAATTTGGTTCTCATGTCTTTTACATTACAATAATTAAGACATTGGTTAGTGAGATATAAATCTGGAGGAAAAACAGGGCATCCTGGAGACTGTATCTATCTGCATAACAGAAAAATTCAGGATGCAAGAGGAAACAGACGGGGAGCTTAGAAGTTATGATGTGGGATGTTCAAGGACAGCTTCAGGATGGGTAGAGAAGCAGAGAACTTGAAAAAGACTTTCAGGAAACCTAACCTATGGACCCCATATGCTATGAAAGTGGTATGTAGACCCTGGAGTTCATTTTCAAGTGCATTTGTTGGCTGGATACTTTTCTCTAAATGTGATTATCTGTGGAACATGTGCTACTCGGGTCTCCAAGGCCCGTTAGTAATGTAATCAAATGAATAATAGATGAGTTACAAGCAAAACTGTTCTTCTCTAACATATGTAATAAATATCATTTCCTAGGCCTGGGAATGTACCCGAGTGGTCGAGCACTTGCATTGCATGAGACTCTTATGTTCAACCTCCAGCACCACAATCAACAATAAAAAAGTAAATAACCTTTCCTTTACACTATAGAAGCTTAAAAATTAAAGATAAAATAGTCCCAAAGTTTAAGAGATTAATTCTAACAACAATTTAAATAATCTGATTTAAGGGTCTAAATGATCTTAAAACTGTATTTGCTAAATTGGATTATTAGAATTCATCCACATTGGATAAATATGATTGGCCATGCAGTTAGCCATCTTTCACATCATGTTGAATTATCTTTTAAGATGAAAAAAATTGTCCATAATTGTGGTGGTTTGATGAGAATGTCCCCCTTGGGTTCCAATTATTTGAACATTTTGTCCCCAGTTGGTGCTGCTGTTTTGGGAGGCCTTAAAAGGGTGGCCATGCTGGAAGAAGCATGTCATTGGGGGCAGGCTTAGAGAGTTCTTAAGCTTTGCAACATCTCCAGTCACACTCTGCTTCCTGTGCCTGCTTGAAGATGTGAGAACTTAGCTTCTGCTCCTACTCCAACCACCTCTGCTGCCATGCCTTCCTACCATAATGTACTCCTGCCCCTTTGGAACTGTAAGCTAAATAAACTCTTCCTTCTATAAATTCCCTTGGTCATGGTGTTTTATCACAGCAACAGAAAAGTAACTAATAGTGCATATTTCCTTCTACTTAAAAAAATTATTTAAATGGAAATTAACTTTTTAAAAAGTTAACAAAACCTTGTAAATTATGGATTAAAGTCAGAAAACAATGTCAAACAGCAGCTAATTATGGGCCTTAAAATGTTGAGGTAAAGGCAGGTGTTCTGAACTTGCCTATGCATAATCTCTAGCTAGTCCTTTTGTTTCAAATACAGATTAGAGAATTCTGTAACCTTTGTAGATACTGATTTAGGTCTGACATGGAGCCCAGTCATCTGATGAAATAATTTTACATAGAGGATTCATAAATCAGAGCTGAGTTATGGTTCAATCCCAAATACTTGGTGAAAGTTTGAAGTGAACAAAACTAAATGTGATATTAGGGCTGGAGAAATGGCTCAGCAGATAAGAGCACTGACTGCTGTTGCAGAGGACATGGGTTCTGTTCCCAGCATCCACATGGTGACTCCAACCATCAATAACCCCACTTCCATATTCCATGGGATCCCATGCACTCTTCTGGTCTCCGTAGGTATTGCATGACATAGGTACACTTACAAACATGCAAGCAAAATACTCATACACATAAAATATTTTTAGAAAATGTTTTCTACATATACAATGTACAAATGTACAAAAAGATTAATAATTGCAATCCAGTTCTTAAATTCACAGTTACAGAATAATGCAGTTACAGAACACAAAATGTCCATGCAGATTTTGGTTTGCATATTCTCAAAAGTGATTCTTTTTTTTTTTTAACTACAAAGGCCAATGTCTGTGTGAACCATTTTTATAGTACATTTTTATTATTAAATTATTAGCATAATATTGAACAATAAAACTGAGTTTATGGGGAAAAATAAAATAATTTACATTAGAAAAGTTGAAACTCATTCTCCTCTGCCTCTTCAACATTTTCTGACTCATTTTCCCTACGTGGATAAAGAAAAATGGAAATTTATGCAATTATTCTGTGAATTTGTGCAACTGACCTGCATGTCTGAGAAAGAAAACTTCAGATTTTCCTCAACATTTTTTCCATCAAAATTTTCTGGGTGATTTCCTAAATTCTCTAGTTCGTGTAATCTAAGTAAAAACAGCTGTGAAAATTATCACTGACTGAAACTGTGTGTTAACAAATAATAGTACCAGAAACATAGTTTTGGGTTTTTTTGTTTTTGTTTTTGTTTTGAAATTTTGACTGCAGCTTATTTATGTTTGAATTAAAGTTGTTTCAGTGGAATTTAAAAGTTCAGATCTCAAAACATCAAATGAGTATGCTTATAACAGAAGATTACAGAGTTGGAGTCAGCAAGTTGGCTCAGTGCGGGTGTTAGTTGCCAAGGTTGAGGACCTCAGTTTGAGTCTCCAGAACCCACATGGGGGAAGGAGAGAATTGATACCTACATACTAATTCATGGCCGCTACAACTAGGCCATGGCACATGTACATACACACACACACACACACACACACACACACACACACACTCACACACATGCACACACAATTAATTAAAACTACATAGTTTTGATTGGGGGCAGGCAGTTTAATCTTAACTGAAGGACAAGCTCTGAGCACTTGCCACACTAGAATTTGACCTAATCTACTTACTGTTTTATTCCAACCACATGTAATATTTTAACATATACTTATATTTGTAAAGCACTATTTTAATAAATTTTAAAGTTTAAAAAAATTATTTCAGGAGCTGGAGAAATGACTCAGTAGTTAAGAGCACTGACTGTCCTTTCTGAGGGCCAGAGTTCTATTTCCAGCACCACATGGTGGCTAACAATCATCTGTAACTCCAGTTCCAGGGGATCTGATGCCCTCCTCTGACATTCATGGGCATTGCACAGTCATGGGTACACTTACATACATGCAGACAATACACTCGTACACATAAAATAAATAAAAATAATAAATAAATACTTTAAAAAATATTTCAGAAATTTATTTTGGAAATTTACACACAAGAGTATGAATAAAATTTTATACATGAAAGTTAAAAATCATGTATTGTTTGGAAGAATCAAGTAAATTAATTCTGATTTGTGTAAAGGTATGCCAACAAATAAGCCACAGATGATAGAAAATAGAAAATGTGGGGTTAGAGAGATAGCTCAGCAGGTAAGAGCATTGACTGTTCTTGCAGAAGACCTGGGTTCAAATCCTAGCACCCACATGGTGGCTAACAACTGTCCATAACTTCAATTCCAGGAGATCTGATACCCTCTTCTGTCCTCCTTCAGCTCTGCACTACAGGGGTGCACTTACATACATGCTGGCATAATGTTTATACATATAACATAAGAATAAATGTAATATTTTTAAAGAAAATGATAAATGCTAAGATATATAAAATATTTCCAGTTGTTTGTAGCATGACCACTTTTCACTTTGCTTTTGTTGCATAGATGACCCAGAGCAAACTAAAAATAATGCAAAGTCCTTGTCAGCAGCTTAACATTAAATTCACAGTGGTATAAGTCAAATTAGCCCCTTGGTAGATTTACTCACAGAGGACAAGTGAGCTCAAAGTCTTGTTGGTTTAGTCTACACAAAACCTCTGTAAAACACTAGATAAATCAATGGAAGCCAAAAGCCATTATTATCTTTCAGTATGCTCAGTTAAGAAAGGTAGGGGTGGGGCTGGAGAGATGGCTCACCTGTTAAGAACACTGGTTGTTCTTCTAGAAAACCAAGGTTCAAATCCTAGCACCCACATGGCAGCTAGCAACTCTCTGTAACTCCAGTTCCAGGGGATCCAACAGTCTCTTGTGTCTTCCACAGGCATCACACGACACTGGTGCTCTTCCTACATGCAGGCAACACATGTATACACATAAAATAAAAATAATAAATAAAAATTTTTTTTTTAAAAAAGAAAGGTAGGGGTTGGACCATGGATTAATTTAGAAAGAGATAAGGTGAGCTCCAGATGCTGTGAATCCATCGGGACTAGTCCAGCAGTTCATTTGAGCATGGGCATGGTAACAGGACAAACTTTGGAAAGAGATATAAAGGGCATGGGTTAGTTACCCCTCAACAACCTCCTTCCTCTATCCTAGCCTCCCATCCTTCCACCCCATCTAACCCTTCCTGATCTATTATACCCCTTTCCTATCACCTGCATCTTATCCCTCTTCCCTGAAATCTTCCCTCCCCATGGCTTCCTGTTTTCTGTGGGTACTTCAGTATAAACACACATATCCAAAGTTTTGAATCGAGCATCTACGTGAGAGGGTACATGAGACACTTATTCTTTTGGGTCTGGGCTACCTAACTAGGAATTATTATCTCTAGTTTCCTTAATTTACTTGAAATTTTCATAATTTCATTTTTCTTTATAGCTGATCATCATTTCATTGTGTATATATACATATACATATATACATATATACACATATACATATATATATATATATATACATGTCTACATTATCCATTCATCAACTGATGGATATCTAGGCTGTTTCTATTTTCTGGTTATTGTGAGAAAAGCAGTAATGAACAAGGATTGGTATCCCTGTAGTAGGATACAGAGTCCTCTGGGTCAATGTGCCCAAGAGTGGGATAACTGGATCATGTGGTAGATCTATTTCCAGCTTTTTGAAGAAGCTCCACACAGATCTTCATAGTGATTGCACTAGTTTTCCCTCTTACTAACAGTGAATAGGTGTCCCAGTTTCTCCACATCCACACCAGCTAGCATTTGTTTCCATTTGGTTTTTTTAATCTTAGCCTTTTGGCTGGGTTAAAATTAAGTCTCAAAGTAGTTTTAATTTGCATTTCCCTGATGGCTAAGGATGTTGAACCTTTTATAAAATATTTTTTAGCTATTTGCATTTGTTGTTTTTTTCTGTTATTTCTTTGCTGTTTTTAAAATTCTGTTTAGTTCCATGCCCCAGTTTAGGGGAGTTATTTGTTTCCTTGTGTTTAATTTTTTGTTTATTTGCTTGTTTGTTTTGTTTTGTTTTTGTTTTCAGTTCTTTTTATATCCTATATACTAACCCTCTGTCAGATGCAGAGGTGGTAATTTTTTTTTCATTCTGTAGGCTGCCTGTTTAATTGAAAGATGGTGCCCTTTATTATCTTTATACCCATAGATAGTACATCTCTCATCTTTCATCAGAGAAGCTTCTTTGTACAGTAGATGGTGATTAATACACAGACTCACAACTGGTCAATGTGCATAGAATAAGAGATTGTGGAGTATTCAGCTCTAAACGGGACAGCTATATTACACCACTTCTCCTTGGGCTCAGGAATCATGGAGAAAGAGGGAACAGAAGGATTGCAAGAACCAGAGGTAGTGGTCATCAGCCATGAAACATTTGTTGGACATGACAAGGCCATTGCTCACATGAATAAAATGTGGCTGTGATTGCATGTATAAGACCTGCATGAGATCAAGTGGGCCAAAATTCTAGCATGGATTTTGGGAGCCTACCCCTGGCTGGGAAGCTATTGGCAGTTGATGGCTGCCTGAGGAAGGACAATTAGCTTTTTTCAGGGATGAGGCCCCTGAAATATACCCAAGTTTTAGTACATGGTACTCCACACACAGGTGGACTAAATGGACTCACTGGGGTGGGGGGTGGGGGGAGGGAGGGAGAGAGAGAGAGAGAGAGAGAGAGAGAGAGAGAGAGAGAGAGAGAGAGAGAGAACATGATGCTGGAAGGAAAAAGTGTGGTGGGTAGAGGAGGAATTGGAGAGGAGGGATAGTGGTGGATTTTATAAAAACATTTTATATTTGTATGAAATCCTCCATTTAGAAAAGTATATGTTCCATTTCAGCTTAATCTTTCATTTGAGACCTAACTTAATGTGTAGTTCAAATTAAGGGAGAAATTGATTGAAGGTACTCATTTCAAAGAGGGCCTTTCATAAAGGCAGTCAATCATTTGTATGGAACCACTTCAATCTTCACAAATTAAATTAATTAAATTCTGTCAAAAAAGAAAATAAGAAGAACAACAAACCAATGAAAACAGTATGGGAAGCTGAGGAATCTTCATGCCAAATAGCTCAGTTGTCAACTTGACACAGCTTAGAAGAGAGCCTCATTTAGGGAATTTCCACCATTTAATTGGCCTATGTGCATGTCTGTGGGGCATTTTCTTGATTGTTGAATGACAGAAGGAAGGCCCAGCCCACTGTGGGTAGTGCCAACCCTGGTCAGGTAGTGCTGAGTTATGAAAGAAGGCAGGCTGAGCAAGGGCCAGAGGAGCAAGCCAGTTAGCAGTTCCTTCATGGTCTGTGCCTCAGTTCCTTCTTCCAGAGCCCTGCCTTGAGCTCCTGCCTTGACTTCCCTTGATACTGGACAAATAAACTCTTTCTTCTCCAAGATGCTTTGATCAATAGTTTATCATAGCAATATAGAACCAAACTAGGATATTTTCCATATCAAATATCCAGAGTGTCTTTATTATTTGAATGGAAGTGGTATCAACTCACCAACAAAGCAAACTTAGGGTTTAAGTAGAGTACAGAAGTATAAAGTAAAATGGGGCTAGAGAAATGGCTCAGCAGTTAAGAACACTGACTGCTCTTTCAGAAGACCCAGGTTTGATTCTCAGCACCTACACAGTGGCTAACAACTGTCCTAACTCCAGTTCCAGGGGATCTGACATCCTCTTCTGACCTCTGTGGGCATCGCACAACATGGGTGCACCTACTTACACTCATACACATTGAATAAAAATGATAAATAAAATATTTTTTAAAAGAAGTATAAAGTAAAACAAAATATAAATTATTTGCAATTTATTACTCTTTCATTATCTTATCAATGTTTCTTTTCAGTACCCCAGTTGTTCAAATTGTAAGATATCCGACTACATTATACAAAGTTTCAAAATTGATAACAACAAATGTTTAGATCTTTCCCTTTAAGAAATAATTTTTAGGACTTCATCAAAATGACATTATGTCATACATTGACAACCTTCTGCCCCAATTCAAGTACACAAAAGTGATAAATATAACAAGAGGTTTTTAAAATTGCTATTCAGTCCAAAAGAAGGTAATCATGTCTGTGGACTAGAAAGACAAGAAGTCCACTGGACAGAAGTGGTAATCTTCCACCAGTTCTGTGTTGAGAAAGCAGACCAGCACGGGCAGGTATTTGAAACCCACAGAATAGTGGGGACTGAGTCCTTATGGGAGTGGTGACTGAAGCAGACACTCAGGCAGAAAACAGGGTCAGAAGACCTCCTGCTGTGAAAAGAAACTGAAGAGAGGAGGACGATGTAAAGGCCCCACCCAGATAGGCCCATGCCAAGTTGCTCATTAGCCACTTAAGCATGTACTTGCAGCAGACATAGTGGCACACACCTTTAATCCCAGCACTCTAGAGGCAGAGGCAGGAAGATTGCTTAGGTCCTTAAGTTTCAGGCTAGCCTGGTCTACATAGCGAGTTCAAGGCCAGCTAGGGCTATATAGTGAGACTGTCTCAAAAAACAGAAACAAACAAACAAAAAAAAATCTGTACTTGTCTTAACACCTCTAAGGGACCATCTATAATAAAGTTCTTAACAAGGGGAAAGGGGTTCCAAGGAAACTACATAGATAAATCTATAAAATCGCTATACAAGGACAGGTACATTCTCAGAAAAACAGGCACATGAGCCCATGCACTAAAATTACAAAACTCGGCAAAAACTAATATCTAAAATGAAGCCAGATAAATAATCATTTGAAAGCCAACCTCGCTCAATACCAAATGAAAATAATAGAACACTCTGAAAAATGATTTTAAGGTAGATAAGACTATTTTAGAATTCTCAAAGAGGTAAATAACCAGAAATTATGAAAATAACAAAACATTTCTTAGAAATGAATTGTAGTTGAGCAAAAATTATAGGTTCTATATAAGAAATTTAATAAGTCAAGTATACTCTAGACAGGAATGGGTAAAAAACCAAAAGCATTATAACACTGCTAGAGAATTCACCTAGAACATGGCAAAAAAAAAAAAAAGAAAAAGGGAAAAAAGGAAAAAGAAAAAGGAGTTAAAAGCTATGGAGTGTAAAGTAAGATCTAAAAAATCTGATGGGGCCAGGGGTGGTAGCACTATAATCCCAGCACTTATGAGGAGGAGTCAGAATGATTGCTTATGGCCACAGTTTCAGGCCAGGCTGGGCAGACTCTGCCTCAGGAAAAAAATGAGATCATTTCATGGAATTTCGCCAGAATAACTGATAATGTGGGCATAGGAGAACATTCAAAATAAGAATAATTTAAAATTTTCCGTAATTAAGGAAAATTAATGGGGCACATTAAAGCATGTCTTTCCAGGGACAAAAGGTAGAATTGTATGCTTTCATTGTGAAATTTAACAAAGTCTATGATAAGATATAGACCTTAGAGGGGGCTGAAAGATGGCTCACTGGTTAAGAGCACTCACTGCTCTTGCAGAACAGAGGATCCGGTTTTAGTTCCCAGCACCCATGTGGTGATTTCCACCATCTGTAACTCCAGCTCCAGGGGATCCAAAACCCTCTTCTGATCTCTGTGGGCTTCTGCACAGATTGACACAATTGGTACACATACATACTCTCAGGTATGCACTTATACACATGAAATAAATAAATCTTTTTTGCATCCAAGAATTTCATACCATGTATTTTAATCATATTGACTCCCCACCCCTATCTTACTGCTCCCCACAAAACTTCATGTCTTTTATTATTATTTGACTTATTTTTTAAAGGCCTGTCCAGTCTAATCTGTGTTTCCTAAATGCTCTTGGGAGTGTGTCTATCCCTTGGAGTCTGGCAAGCCATCTGGTGTCACACCATTAAGGAAAATAGACTCTCTCTCTCCCAGCATCCATCAGTTGCCAATAGATCCTCAGCAAGGGTTGGGGCTTCCTGCCTACTTCCCCCATCCATGCTGGGCCCCTATCTAGCTTGGGTTTCTATAGGTATTGTACATGCTGTCATAAGTGCTACGAGTTTGTACATGAAACTACCTTGTGGTGTCCAAACAATAGAGTTTCCTTGTATCATCTACCACTTCTGGCTCTGAACATCTTTCTGCCCCCTCTTTCACATAATCCCTGAGCACTGGGAGCAGAGGGTAAAATATTGATGTCCTATTTAGGGCTGACCACTCCTTATTGTTTCTTATTCTCCTCCTATTGACTAGTTGTGGATCTCTGTGTTAATCGTCATTTATTTCGAGAAGAACTATCTTTGGTGAGAGTTGAGAGATGCACTTTTCTGTGGATGTGACACTAAGTCATTATAAGTTGGTTTAATACTCTATTTAGCAGAATGAGAGTAGTAAGTTCTCCCCTTAAAGTCTGTGACCAGTCTAGTCACAGGTTCTTAATCCTCATTACAGTATCAGTTATGGACTTCTATTATTATTAGATGAAGTCATCTTGTGAAGCATATCTTAAATCAAATTAGAAGGTGGTTGGTTAATCCTATAACATTCATGCCACTATTTCACCAATGGGCATATTTTTGCCAAGCCAGATGTTATTACAGCTTGCAGGGTTCACAGCTGGGCAAGGTTGATGATTACCTTTCTCCCCAATAATATGCACAGCAGCGTCTAGTACTACAAAAGCTAGCCATCAGAGATGAAGCTTCAAGCTCAGTACCAGCTAGATTTCTCCTTGTTTGTTCTGCAACTTGTGCATGCAGTGTCTTAAGCAATAGCATCTTACCATCAAGTTCTGGTAGGTAACCAAGTGCAACGGCAATAACCGATATTGGTTGAGGGCCTATGGGATTTCTCTGGTAGACAACTCCAAAAGAGGAAGTCCATTCCTGGTATTGGGTTTTTCATTCTGAGTCTTTGTTATAGAGTAACTACATTTAAACTGTTTTATACTTTATATGTATATATATAAAGAAACTTAGTAGGTTTCTGTATGACCTTTTCAAAAGGCCTTTAATGTTAGTTTTCTTCCTTATTCCCTCTTCTGTCCTAATTCCTCCACCCTCCAAACCATTGAATCCATCCTATCCATTGTTCCTTTTCCCATTATATCACTGTGTTCTATCTCCATTCCCATGAGCCACCACCCATGGCCTCTTATTAATTTCCTAAGGATTTTCTAGTTGAAATACACTTATCTAAAGATTCAAAGCTAGTATCCATTTATGAACAAGAACATGCAATTTTTGTCATTCTGGGTCTGAGTTACTTCACTTAGGATGATAATTTTCAGTTCCATAATTTACCTGAGACTTTCATAATTTTGTTTTTCTTTTTTTTATTTTATGTGTATGAGTGTTATGTCTGCATGTATGTAAGTTCACTTGTGAGTGTATGGTGCTTGGCTATTCATATTTTTATACTTAAAATTGATGTTCCATAAAGCAGAAAACATTTTTCAAAAACTCTCAAGAAAGGTACTGCTGGGTTGCCAAATTTAGGACATACATGTTTAATTTTTAAATTTGTAAGAAACAGAGTTGCCATTCCCCATTTCAGCACCTGCTGCACTGCTATGATAATGAACAAATTTCTGTCTAAAATCAACACCACTAACCAAAATCCTCCATGGAGCATAGCTTTGATTAAACTCTTTATTTTTATTTATATTTGTTTATTCATTTGTATTTTATCTGTGTAGGTGTTAATGCCTTCATGAGCATAAGTACACCCATCACCCATGCCATGTAGTGCCCATGGAGGACAGAAGAGGGTGTTGGATTCCCTGGAACTGAAGTTATGGACAATTATTAGCCACCCTGTGGGTACTGGGATTCAAATCCACATCTTCTGCAAGAACTGCCATGTTCTTAATCACAGAGTCATCTCTCCAGCCCCAATTTTGTTTTTCTTAATAGCTGAATAATAGTCCATTGTCTAAACATACCATGCTTTCATCACCCATTCATCAGTTGATGGACATCTACATTATTTCCATTTCTTGGCTATAGTGAATAGGGCAACAGTGAACATGGATGAATTGGTATCTCTGTAGTAGGATATAGAGTCCTTTGGGTATATGCCCAAGTGTTGTATGGCTGGATCATGTGGGAGATCAATTTTTGGCTTTTGAGGGAACCTCCACACTGATTTCTATTGTGGCTACACCAGTTTGTACTCCCACCAGCAGTGATCTGTTCCCCTTTCCCCACATCCTTGCCAGCATCTGTTATCATTTGTTTTTTGGATCTTATCCTTTCTGATTAGGGCAAGATGAAACCTTAACTTGCATTTCTTTGGTGGCTAAAGATGTTGAACTCCTTAAAAAATGATTCTCATCCATTTGTGTTTCATCATTGGAGAATTGTGTGTAGTTCCTTGTCCCAATTGGGCTGTTTTAATTGGATTGTTTGGTTTTTTGCCATTTAGATTTTTTAGTTCTTTGTATATTCTCAATTGTAACTGTCTGGCAGATGTCTGGCAGGTAAAGATTTTTTTCCCATTCTGGAGGTTGCCTCCTCACAAAATTATAGTGTTCTTTGCTGCATATAAGTTTCTTTTTAATTTCATGAGGTCCCGTTTGTCAATTGTTTGTTGCCTGCACTATTGAGGTCCTGTTCACAAAGCCCTTTCCTGTGATTTTAAGTTCCAGTATATTCCCTACTTTCTGTTCTATGAGAGTCAAGACATCAATTCTCTCACTGTGACCCTTAATAAGAATGTCTGTGAAAATATACAGACCTCAAGAGGCTGGAGAGATGGCTCTGCTGCAGAGGACCTGGGTCCATTTCAGCACCAGTACGGTGGCTTCAGTCATCCGTAACTCCAGTTCCAGGGAATCCAAAGCGCTCTTCTGAACTGTGTGCACTCCTACACACACATGGTGCATATACATGCACTCAGGCACAAACACATATATACATAAAAAAATAAATCTTTTTTTAAAAAGATATGGACCTTAAGAAACATAACATCAAACAATCCTATTTTGATAGCTGTGGCTCTCCCCCCCTAAGGAAATGGGAGTGTCCATCCTGGAAATCACACAATCACTGTAGGCAATGGTGAATCATAGGTCAGTAATAGGCAGGCCTTGAGGCTGGGGATGGAAAAACTTCTTGGCTTGGCATTTACAGTCTAAGGAACAGTGGCCCAACATTCCTAGTAATGTTAGTAACAAACAGCTACTTTGTAACTGAGCATCAGTCTTCAACAGGTATATTTCCATTCCTGTTCTGCTGGTGTCTAGATTATGAGTGGATCTGTGTTCTCACCCTAAGAACAAAGAATGTGTCACCAATGGGCACTGCAGATATCTACTGTTAATAACTCTCACGCATGCCTAGTCAGTCTTACCTACATAGGTGAACTAAAGAGGCTGGTCAATAGAACTGCAACACTTATAAACAGAAATAGAGTCCTGCAACCTAAAATAACTAGAACACCTCTTTATTCCCAGAGGTGCCATGGAGGTCTTGAAAAAATTGGTAAACACTTGAACCATAATGACAGATCTCAACAGTATAAGTGTACTTGTTTGCTAGAGCAGCCATAACCAAGTGCGCAGACTTTATGTCTTAAGCAACAGAATTGTATTTCCTCGCAAATTCAAAGCTACAAGTGCAAGATCAAGGTGTCAGCTGTAGTTTCTTTTGTTTGGAGGCCTCTCTCTTTGCCTTGCAGATGGCTGTAGACTCCTGTTTTCATCTGTCCATTTGTATAGTGTTTTTATAAAGAAAGTAGTCTCACTGAATGATGGTCCATTCGATGACCTCTTTAATTGCCCTGTACCATTTACTTTAACTGCCTCTTAAAGAACTTGCTTCCAAATGTAGTTACATTTTGGGGTTTAGAATAGTAAAAGGGGTTTAGTATATTTATTTGGTAGGGCAGTGTCACAGCTGAGGACGTAACAACAGATTTTTTTCTCTCAAATGTCAGAACTGCCCAAGACCAGTAATGGTTTTGAGAAATGGCAGTAAAATGTTCTCGTAGCTGCAGAGCAAGGACATGCTGGAGGGGGAGGTGAGAGTGAGGCAAGGGCTGCTCCAAATTCACAGCAGATACCTGATAGCACGGGGGTAGCAACCCATCTTCTCAAGTGCCAGTCCTCACAGATTTGTGTAAGCTGCTCTTCGGAAAAAAAAATGGAAAGAAAATTACTAAAGAAAGATTGGACTTCCTGCTAATTAGAACAAATGGAAGCTCAAATTCACCACCAAAAGAAAATGACTTTTCTTAGCCCAAGAAGAGAAAGTGAAGTATGCTGATCATCATCTCAGAGGTGAGTATAATCTTTAGTATGAAAGCTAAGAAAGGAACTAAGAATGTGGCTTAAGAGATGTGGCTCTATGCTTAGTAAACACTGCCAGCAACTTGGCCCATAGATTGTGAGCACGTTTGAGGGTAACCTGCTGAACTGGTTAAGCACAAAGACTGTGTTAAAAACAAATATTTGTTTTAATGCAAACATGTCGTATTTTAAAGTCCTATGTAATTTAAGACTTAAAAATAAATGAAGCAAAAGGAATATGGGAAAGTCCTATCTATGGCCTTAATTCTCAGATAAATTTGGCCAGTGAGACATTACCATCACCCACACGGCTGCTCCCTGATAGCTAATCGATACCCTAAGTCAAGTGTGCAAGTCCTGCCAATGGAGAAACTTAAACATTTTTTATTTGTTCACCCAAAAAATACTAATGAAAATATAATAGGAAATGAGAAATGTGAAGTCATAGTATTCCCATCAGTACCCAATAAGAAGAATCTGGAGATGATTCAGTAAAGGGCTATTTACAAAATCGTGGCCAGAACAAAAGAACACTAAAAGGTATGATCCATTATTATCTTATTCTATGTCCAGCAGCACAGGAGCTGTTTCCATCATAAGCCTGAAGGAGTTAGGAAAGATGCAGTTACTGGAACCAAGAAGGCAGCCATATGAAGAGGGCCGTCTTCACAGCAGCTGTGACTTACCAACAGCAGAGCCTGCCCAGATTGATAGGAAAGGAAACAGGAGGGAAAAAAAAAAAAAACTCTATTCCCTCTTCACTGTCCTTGTATCTCTGGCCAGGGTGCCACATTGACCGAGTCCCACCTGAGACCAGAAGATAAGGGATGACTCTGCTGCAGTACACACAGCTCAGCCTCCAAGACAGAGCAGGGTGAAGCTGCGGTGGGGGTAGGCAGCCTCACTCCAGAGTGGAGAAAAGAAAGTGCCTGGCCCACATCCCTATCACTGCATTTCATCTACTTGAATCCAGGGCACAGGGAGTTCTCTCTCTTTTACACATACCACATTAGACCCCACCCCAATAAAGGGCCTTTCCAAATATTTGATGTTTTATAGTGATGGCAAAAAAAAAAATCACTTTCAAGGAATTTGGAGACTCATAAATGAGATGAACATAAGTTTCAAAGCATTTGCTTGAAATACTCCCGAAGGATCAGTGACTGAACATGAAAGACTGGGAGTTCTTCCTGGCAAGGATTGATGATAATAACAACCTAGTTAGGAGTGGCTCCGAAGCCTGAGTCTGGGTAAAAAGACTGCAGAAACCTAAACTCTGCCTTCAAATTTAGGAAACTGCTAGAAAAGAAAGTATTTAAAAATTATCAGGTCCAGTAAAATAAAGTAAGATAAACAAGGTGTGTCATTTCTCCAAACATCTGTAGAAAACATGTCAACATCAATATTCCCACCACCACCCTCTCCCTTCCTGATTGTCCCATCATTATCTGCCCCTGTTTTAAACTAGTCACTGAAAAATTTCTAGAGTATCAATTGTTTTTCTTTGTATACTTCATATGTCTTCAATAGCCTTTCATCTATGGATCTCAAAGCTGTTTTAAACATTCATTTTTGCAACAAATAGGTGATATAAAAATATATCTATCTCTTTCTACTTGTTTGTTTAAATACAAGAGACAGAAAGATATTTTTAATTTGTGATCTCAGAACAAGTCTGTTGCAGAATGAGATTCCACTTTCCAATCTCCAGCATTTCTGTTTTTAGTGTTATAACACTACAAAGAATACTTCAGTCTTTTGTTTTCTATTATTCTATCCGAATTATTGAAGAGGCTCCTCAGGAAACTAATGACTGTTGATTGTTGTGATTGTTAATCTTGATTGTCAATTTGATTGGATGGAGAAATGCCTAAGAGATTAATAAACACTTATAGATGTGCCTCTAAGGGTATTTACACAGAACTTTAAGTAAGGAGGAGGACCCACCTTAAATGTGGGCAATACCATCCACAGGCTGGGAGCTCCAGATAAAATAATAGGGGAAAAGGAGAATGCTATAACCACTCACATCCTCTATCTGCTTTCTGGCCACTGTAATTCAAGCTGCTCTCTTCTATCATATCTTCCTCATCATGATGGACTGATTCTCTGAAACCAAGAGCCCAGATAAGTCTTCCTCCTTTGAGTTCCTTCACCCAGGTATTTGCCCAATGATGAAAGTCTAACATAAGCACCTAGCAGGTGTCAGGTACAGTGGTTTAAATCAGTGATTCCCAAACTTGGCTGCATGTTCAGAACATCTAGGAAGTGCTGAAAAGTCTTTACAATCAGGCTGCATTTCATGCCAATTAAATCAGAAGACTTCAGTGTAGGGTGTAGGAGTCAGTACTTTTGTGACTTACTGGGTAATTCCAACATGTAGTCAAATTTCAGATCAGTTTTCAAAATCCTTGTCCTACAAATATGGTATCAGCATCATATGGGAGCTTCTGAGATGTGAAAAACTCTTGGCCAGCCACATGTACCGAAGCTATATTCATTTCAACAAGCTTCTGAGTGATTAATATGTACACTGCAGTTTAAGCAACTGCTTCATATAACCCAATAAGCAAACCAGGCCAATAGCACTACCTCCATTTTGTTGATAAACATGTTGCAAAAACCCAAGTAAAATGTAAAGATTTTGATTCTGGGATGACTGACAGCCATTCATCCTGTTTTGACCACATCAGTTTTAATATTAAAGAAAAAGTCACAGACTCTTTTGTATGTCTCATGAAGACTTTGAAAGCATACCAAGGAATTAATGGAAAGGTGTCCACATGTTTTAATGTACTTATCATCCCCAAAGCCTCCTGTTATGGTTTGAATATTAAATGTTCTCCCAAATGCTTACATGTTGAAGAATTTGTCCCTATCTGGTGGCACTGTTTGATAGACATTTGATCATGGGGGTGATAACTTCATCAATGGGTTCCTTCATTTAGGAGCTAATAGCTGAATAGACAATTAGGAACTGGTAGTCTAGTTGAAGAAAGCACATCACTAGGGAGCGAGGATTAAAGCATATAACTTTCTCTTCCCTATCTTACTGTCTCCCAACTATAATAGGTGAACAGCTCTACTCCACTGTATCTTCTCTGCCCTGATTCTTCACCTCACTACAGGCCCACAACAATGGAGCCAAGGGATCATAGCCTCAAACCCCTGAAATGGAAACAAAATGAATGTGTCCTCCCAGTTGTTTTATTGGGTGTTTTGTTACAGCAGTAGTACACTTCCCCATATAAACTTCCAGGACCAAGGTCACCGGGCTGTAAATACCATCACCCTTGTCCTTCCCCTGCACTGGTCTATGGTCTACACATTTTGAATATTTGATTTATCCTCATTGTAAAAGGATATATATCTATCATCAGATAGATTGATACATATGTACAAGTATGTGTATGTCTACACACAGAGAAAGAACTTCCTCCAAGCACTCCCAGTGCTCTGAGAATTTTACAACCAAAAGTCCTTTCAAAAGACACATTGACAAAAGGCAACATTGTACGTGGGCTCTTCCCCACACCTGTTAGCAGTTGAATCTAATTGTTCAGCAGCTGGTACTAATTTGTGATTCTTTCCTATACCTCATTATTCCTTTTCCTGATTTTTTTTTTCCTGGTTTGGAGCTGCTGCTGCTGCTTCTGCACAATGTATATATTTTTAAAACTAAGAAGACATACTTTGAAAGAACTCTGGAGAGAGACATTCACGGTATTTTTTTACATAGTAACTCTTTTGCAGCTGGATTTATTTAAACTGACAGTAGTGATCATTGGGTATGGAAACTCTAAGTGTAAGAAAAATTTTACTACTTGGCTACCTTCATGGTCTTAGGTTTCTTTCTGGTCTGTAGGTACTTTTGATAAGCTCAAAAAGGATTCTTTTTTGCAGATACTTGTGAACTGGAATGCTAAAGAATATTTCCTTTTGGGGATAAATAAAGATGCCTTTTTTGGATTGGGAACCACCATCAGCTGGATGGTATAATGCCAAGAAAGACACTGCTGATGAATCCATTAGTAGAACAAACTGGAGATGACAATGGCAAAAGAGTTAAAATCGTACAGAATGAAGAGAGCACATGCACACACCCAAATATAGACACAGATACGAGGTGATAAACATCCAGTGGTCAAGTGAACATTTGAATACTTATTTGTAAATCTAAATGGAACTTTCCTTAAATATCCTTTGTAGACACCTTTGAGCCTGAAGTTCAAAAGCATTAAATAATCATGAATGAAATCCTAAACAAAATAAATAGACACCTGAAATTATATTTGAAATAATTCATAAGGAAAGAAAACTAGGAGTTAGGGATATAGCTCAGTGATAGAGTGCTTGTCTGTCTTGTGTAAGGCCCAGGGTTTGACCCCCATGACACTTCCCTGCACAAACAAATAAAAAGAAAAAAAGAAAAAAGAGTAGCTGGAGAGATGGCTCAGAGACTGAGAGCGATGGCTGCTGTTGCAGAGGACCCTAGTTCCCAGCACCCACATGGTGACTAACAACTATAGGTAACTCCAGTTCCAGGTGAGTCAATGCCCACTTCTGACCTCCTCTGGTATTGCTCTTAGATGACATGGATGCACTTACATACTTGTAGGGAAAACACTCATGTGCATAAAATAAAAATAAATTAATTAAATTTTAAATTTTAAAAATGTAAAGATAAACTACTCACTTCTTTTTTGAAAATACATACTTTTTTAATATTTCTTTTTAAATTTTGTGGGTTTTACACATCTTAACCACATTTAGCCCCCACTTTCTTATCGGCACCCCCCAAAGCCCACCCACATGACTTCATGCATTTTTTTCATATCTGTTAAGGCCTATTGAGTCCCATTGAGTTTGTGTCCCTTGGTATGAGTTCATCCACTGGGGCCTGTTTGGCTTGTCTAATGTTACTCCCTTAAAGAAGATCAACTCTCATTCACCCAGTAGTGATCAGCTGCCAATAGTTCCTGGCCAAAGTTGTGGCCTCCTGCCCATTGCCCCAGTCCTCTGCTAGGAACTCATATGTGGTACTGTAAACATAGTCAAATACACATGGTAGAGAAGTCAAGAGAAAACCCTAAGTCTGTTAGATCCCTAGACAAACAATTTATTACTATATGCTAAATATGGATCCTTATATTTACAGACAAGTATGCCAGTCACCACTCATCAAAGAAGCTTTTTTTGCAACAGGCTGAGACTATTACAGAGTTCCACAACTGGTCACACACAGAGAATAAGTGTCTGTGAGATGCCCAACTCTAAGTGACACATCTACAATGGAACCTCTACACCTAAAGCTCATGGAATATAGTGGAACAAGGGGTAGGGAGATGACTAATGGATTTCTCAACTCTCATCAGTGAAGCTTCTTCGTGCAACAGAGGATGATGTATACAAAAGACCACAACTGACCAAAATGTAGAAAATAAGAGACTGCAGAGTGTGGGACCATGGACAGGATTCCTCTATTAAACTTCACCTACCCAGGGCTCAGGGACCATTGTGAAAGAGAGGAGGAAAAGATTATAAGAGCCAGGGAAGGAGGTGCATAAACATAAGAAAACAGTCTTACATGCTCTTGGGACCTTGCTCATATGAACTCACTAACTTCTTAAAAGCCAAAAATTAATGAACTTACTATTTATTTATTAATCCTATAAAACATAGTATTTTCTCTTAATTATCTTAAGTTGAGAAAAGTGGACTCTTTGAGGTCACATTGGAACAGATCATGTAAATAAACACTTCAGGGCCTGAATGTGGCAATAAAATTAAGTAAAAATGAGGCTTGTATTGACCTCCATCTGAATTTTGATATTAATGACTGTAGAGATCTAATAATGAGGTAATCTTTTCAACCAGAATCTCCAGAGACCCTAGCGGTAAGGCATTTTAAATGATTCAGATTTCTTAAATCACAGAATGGCAAGGTTCATCAACACTGCATACTTTCACAGTGTGGACTCATATTCACTTACACCTACATAGAATTCTTTTTCTCTTCAGACATGTACAGAGTATTCATTGACCATGCTTCCATAATATATTCCTCCAGTTTTTCCTTGCCTGAGCCACTTTCCAGTATCATTTTAATTTCCTTCACTCTTCACCAAATGACTGGTGCCCCTCTAGACAGATAGTGTTACATATACTACGCAGGCTGATTATATTGGGTCTATGGCACTGAAAGTTGTTGGAAAATAGTTTAAGCTTCTTGTCCTTAAATCTCTAGGTGGTAGTACACAATTCTTCTTTAATGATGAGAGAAGATATGTAGACAGGGCTCATGTGTTTAATCAGGATACCCTACAACTGATAACAGTATATATTACGTATATACTGCTCTTCTGTATACATAACTAGAACATGCAGTCTGTACTCATTAAAATGGACAATTTGCATGAATATTTATAACCCTGAGTTGAACAGTGAGAACTGCATTAATTTGTTTCACTATTGATAGAGCTAGTCTTGGATTTACCTATTATTGTTCTTATAAATCTCAATAATAGATGCAACAGAGTTCCTCTTAACAATGCTCCCTCTGTAATTCTGCAACCATAGCAATAGAAAACATCTAAATGTCTTGAGACAGTTTTCTTTAAAATAGTGTCCCTATGACTTTTCCATATATTTATTACACTGTGTTTTATGTCTTTCTTAATGCAAAATTAGCGTTGATATTGGCTTCAGGGGGAAATATATAGAAAGATAGGCCAAATAATGAAGAAAAAACATATTTACTCATTCTTCTTAAAATGAGTGGCATATTTGTAATGATTTTACAGAATACATTCTGCCTTAAAGACTGTGATCTTTGGTAGAATTAGGCAAACACTCACCTCAAATTTACATTTGTATAATTATATTTTTGCCTGAGTTTTCAATTGTTGTTGGTGAGGAGGGCATGTTTTGAAAGATTGAAGGAAAAAAGATGGTAGCATAAAACATAAATAAGAATTCATGTTTTCTTAGTTCACCAGTTCCTTCTCCTCCAATCAAGTTAGCAAAGAGTGATAGAAAGGGCCTGTGTCAGACTCAGTCTTCTGTTCCTGCTCCTCCTCTGTCACACTCCAGCTATATAACCTTGAACAGGAACCTTAGCATTTAGGGAATCAGGTTCCTCAGAGAAAGGCCCAAATTAGGTCTTTTTAGGCCTGTCCTCTAAGACAGCAAACAACTTTGCAAAGCTTTAAGATAATCAGGCCAGGCAAGATTCACTCTGCTCTGCTTCTCACCTACTTACCTCATGAATTACACAAAGCTCATGTGAGGGATGATTTGGCAGAATTCTCAGAAATGTAAACAGTATAAATCAAGACAATGAGAGATGATTCCACAGCCGGTTATTACAACACACCAACTTTGTCTTTATAACTTTCTTCACTCTTCCTTCTCCTTCCCTCCCTCCTTTTTCTTTCTTTCTCTCGCTCTTTCTCCCTTCCTTTCTTTCTTCTTATATTTCTCTTTATGATACAAGGTCTCTATATACTTCTACCTCTACCTCTCATCTCCCAAGTGCTATGACTACAGGCCTATACCATCATCATTAATCTACTTTTTTTTTCTGTTTCTTATTTTTTAATCTATTAACCCACTTTCAGAAAGTCCTTTTTCTTTCTTTCTCTCGCTCTTTCTCCCTTCCTTTCTTTCTTCTTATATTTCTCTTTATGATACAAGGTCTCTATATACTTCTACCTCTACCTCTCATCTCCCAAGTGCTATGACTACAGGCCTATACCATCATCATTAATCTACTTTTTTTTTCTGTTTCTTATTTTTTAATCTATTAACCCACTTTCAGAAAGTTTCAACCTGGACCTAATGTACACCTCTTTAAATTTGTAAATTTTCCAGTGATCATATGTTATATTTCCAGTCTGTTGGATAAGAAAATATGCTAAGCATTTAACAAATATTCCTTAAGTACCCAGATCTAACGAAATAGAAAAACAAACCTATGAAGCCTATACTTAAGTGGGGAAAGAAGTAGAATAAAATAATCACACAGACAAAAGTAAAATGTGAAATTTTTAAGTAACATGATGAATTTAATAATTTAAAATTGAATGTGTTTTATTAATTAAACAACTCCTACATTAATTTTCAATAATAGTTTATATCCACACAAGCATATCATTTGTTCATATTATGCTTGGTGTGTTATTGCAGACGTTTTATAGTAAAATTTTTATTTTTTTGAATCCATACCTAATATATGAGGAATTTCAACACTGTGTGACTTTTGTGTCCCTAGTTAAAATTTATTCTGGTTAAAAACAAAGACTTCAATTGAATAAATAGTTGCCAAATAAACATGCTGAGGTAAATAAATAACTGCTACTTTCTATACCAGACAACCCTTAAACTCCTTTCTCAGTTCTGTTTCTTAGTACAGAATGCTCAGAAGAGTCAAGATTAGGGGCTGGAGAGGCAGCTCATGGTTAAGAGCACTGACTGTTCTTGCAGAGAACCCAGGATTTGTTCCCAGCACCCCCGTGGTGGCTAACAATTGTCCATAACTCCAGTTCCAGGGGATCCACCACCCTCCTCTGGACTCTACAAGCTTTGCAAGACCCAGGTGTACTTATATACATGCAGGCAAATATATATATATATATAACAAAAAAATAAATTAATTAAATAATTTTTAATGTTTCAAAGAAAGAGGGTGAAATGGGAGTGAAAAGTATATCCGAAAGAAGTAAAAACAGCACTCTCCACCATCTTCTGAATGTACTCTAGAACACAGGCTCCAGTGTTTTCTGATAAAGGGAACACATTTGTAAAGGAAACATTCCAGCTTTAACTACCGAAACTCAGAATTTCACCACAACATGGCATAATTATTCCATGACCTCTATTTTCCCAATCGCATTGGCCTATATCTTCAGTGCCTAGCATGGTGCTAACTCAACAAGTGCTTGTTAAATGAATCAGGGAAGTGTAGTGAAACATTCTTTATAATCAAGTATTGCAAAAAGATTTTTGCTTTGTTCTACCATGACTCAACAGAGTCTGAAGCATTGGCAAAATAAAATACAATAAAAATTGGTATCAGTCATTACCTGGCAACATTGCAGACAAGACTCAGAACCTCACATTGGTTGTTTCTATAGTATTTCTGTGACTCTGTGGGAACAGTTCACTGGTAGTGATCCTGGGGCTGCTGCCCCATCATGTCAATCAAGCTGAGATTCTGTAATAAAATGCAGTCCTGTTCCCAGCGCTTTGAAGGGATAAGAGAGGCCTGCTACTTCCCACTAACACTAAGCCCATCTCCTGCCAGTTTCAAAGAATAGATAACAGAAGTACTTTCCACAGAGTAAAATATGCAGACTCCCAACATACACACAGGAACAAATAAAATGATAGTGCTTTTAGAGTAAATGTGTGTTAATGGAAAAATTTCTGTGTATTTGGGAGTAAACTGCATTCATTTTTCTGAGGCCTTCATACCCTCAAACATGTTTGCATGAGCAATCTCATTTGGTCCTGAGAACACCACTGTGTGTGGGCAGAGCAGGAGCTTTGTGTGCACCTCAGAGGTGAGGAGTGAGTATCTACAGGGTAGGCATCAGCCTGGAAGTCAGTGGCGATGAAGCCTTGGTACCAGTCAGAGCACTCAGCCCTGACTCCTGACACAGGCCCTTTCAACATCCCCTCATGATTCTTATCTCCAGATGGATGAAGACTCTTTTGACCCTGGCTTGTGGTTTTGGCACAGTCTCTCCCACCTTTATGATGACTGCCAGACTTGGTTATTATCTCAGAGGCTTGCTATTTAAAATGACCACTGAGCTAAATCTAAAGCGTAGCAGGTAATAAAGAGGCTGCTGTGGAAAAAAAAAAAACCTCCATCTTTTTAGATGGCCTCCAGTGAAGTAAAAGTCCATTTCTGACAGCACCTCAATGACTTCTTTCATGGTGTAATAATAAGCTAACCATCAAACGAACACATAAACAACCTGGTCACATGTTAGAGAAAATTAACATTTCAGCAATTTCTTTCCAAATCTAAACTCCCTCAACTTTGTATCCATCACATGGTTATTCTGAGAATGACCTTAATTCCAATTATTTCTTTAATAAAAACTAAAGCCTAATCTGAATACTTCTCATAGCAAAACATTTACATGAAATTTAAGAAATACATAATTTAGTGTAATCTCTATAAGATATTGGTCTTGTCCTTCCTAAAAAGGTTGATTTGTTTTTTCAATCAGAACTAATTTTAGTTTTTACTTTTGTTTCTTCAGTTCCTAAGGAGAGAATTTAAACTTATAAAAGGTTAACAGAAATTAATTATATCTGGTTTACTCTCAATCAAGCTGTTTATGCAAACTAGTTATGTGCCAGCACAGTGCCTTACTTTTATAGATATTCAATTAACATTTGGTTAATGATTGGTAGAATGCATGATGCAATGACCTGGGGGACATACTCTCTTTGTCCAATATGGCCTTTAAGCACAAAGGTTCTAGTCATCAGTGCTAAATAACTAAATGAGTTGGACTCATCAGGCCCTTATATTTCTCAACAGTAGAGTAAGCTTAGATTGGAATTTAGAGTCTCTAAAGTTACTTCCAGTGCTAGTATTTTGTAATTCTAGCTTGAAAAACTATCTGCCACAGAAAATTATTACTCTCACAAGAAAATAAATATGATTGAAGAGTGATCCCAGAGAGAGACTTAGGTTTCTGACCTAAATATGCCTGGGGGGAGGGGGCTTAAGAATCTTAAAAAGTCTAATGGAAGACAATGAAAACTTCCCAGATTCTAAAGGTGACTGCTTTTAGTACATTATCATCTATTACAGAGCCCTATAAAGGGACTGTGGTAGAGAGAGTCAGAAGTAGGCTCTGATGAAAAAGAAAATCTCCGAGGAAAGCTAAAGTCTCTCTCTCTCTCTTTCTCTCTCTCTCTCTCTCTCTCTCTCTCTCTCTCTCTCTCTCTCTCCTTGGCAAAGCAGACGTAAGAAAGGAAAAACGTTCATAATGATCTACTCTCAAATTGTAGAACCTGAGGAATGATGATTGTAAGTCTCAAGGAGTGAAAAACAAGAAAGCAAGAGAAAACAAAATTCATAGAAAGAGAACCCTGCATAGGACTTGTAATTTTTAGAGAAACTGGCAGCAAATAGACATCAAAAAAGAGTAGGTCTGAGATCCCAAGGACTACGTTCCAACTAAGACCACAAGGAAACTGAAAGAATTCCCTCACTTTCTAAGGAGAGTAGGCCAAGGTGAAGGGGCATCAACCCTTCCTCCTACTTGTAGCAAGCCTTCCCCTTTCTTAGTTTCCTCAGAGATACAGCAAATTTAACACAGTATTGCCCAAAATACAGGCTAGTGATCTATATCATTATTCATAAAGAAAATAATAGACCCCACCTGGACACCCATGATGCACCCATTATGTATAAAGATAAAAAATAAAAATTCTGCTTGGTGGTGCACACCTATAATCACATCACTTGAAAGGTGGAGGCAAGAGGTTCAGGTATTCAAAGTCAACCTTGTCTACATAGTAGATTTGAGGTCTGCATGAGAGACATAACACCCCCACCCCATCTCAAAAAATTTAAACTTTTGAATTTTTTTTAAAAAGATGAGCAAAACATTGTAATTACAGTAACCTTTCAATCCAGAGAGGAAGATAAAACAATGAAAAACTAAAACAAAGTATAATTTTAAAAAATACCCTAGTTGATAAAAATAACTAGCACAGAGGGTTCAAGATCGATTTCTCAGGAGCTAAAAGGGTGGGATTCTATGAAGGAGCATTGTCAGAGACACACCTGGGAGGATGTTCTTTTTCTCTATGGCCTTTTCCACCATCCTCTTTGAAGCTCTTTTCTCTTGACGGAAATCCTAAATCACAGCACTTTTGAGTCTACTCCTTCCCACTTTACTCAGGGGTCAAAGAGTCCTTTCAGAGTGAAATCTCAAGCCCCTAGCTATTTTCCAAGCCTCTCTTCGAACTTAGAATATAGTTCAGAGTTTTTAAATCAGCTTCTAAGGTTTCACCTAATCTGGCCTCTCTGCAGCTTCATCTCTAGCGCCTTTCCTAGTGTGGTCCCTCCTAGCCTTGCATTTGTTCCTTCCCTTATACTTTGATCCTTTCTGCCTTAGGGACTTACATTTGCCATTTCTTTTTCCTAGAATGTTTGTCTCCCTCTCTACCCTCCTTGCCTGTTTAGCTCTTGCAGCATCCCTCAAGAGCACCACATTGTCCTTTCCTGACATACCCATTTCTCTGTTCCTGCTAGGTTAGTATCTCTTGTTTCTGTGACACTTTATCTTCTCTCTCACACCACTTATTCTGGTGATAAACATGTCATTTGTGGAACTGGTTACTGACAGCTGAAACCCTTATACTATTAGCTCCGTGAGGGCAGAGACCGTATCTATGTTGTCATTATTGTTATCCACAGTATCTAGTTACAGGGCAGGTGAAGATAGGTCCTAATTAGCTACTCTTTCAATGAATAATGGACAGTAGAGATTAATTGTCCAGCTCTTTCTGAAAAGATGGAAAGTCAAACACACTTACTCAAAGCCTTAGGTTGCTGAACCAGAAAAGGAGCTCTTGCCTCCAGACTATTTACCCCATACCTCTCATCCTGTCCCAGTACATAGGGACCTAAAGCTTGCTCAAGGACCAAGTCACAGGAACCAGTTTTATTGCTGGACAAAAGGTGATTGAGAGGAGAGACAAAAGGAATTATTCATTGGGTCATATGAATAGCTGAGCATAAGTGAGAAATTGAGAAATGAAGGAGGGAAGCTCAGAAGAAAAATTGATGAGTGGGTGGTGCGGGTAACTATTAACACACAGATGACAGATGGGTCTGGCTGCCAAGTCTGAAATGTTCGCCTTGCACATACAGGAGAACAGAGGCTGGATGGCAAGTCTTAAAGGTTCGGGTATGTGCACACAGATAGAGAGAGAGAGAGAGAGAGAGAGAGAGAGAGAGAGAGAGAGAGAGAGAGCATGAGAGTCCACAAAGATACACACATTCCTGGCCAGTAGCTAATTAAGAGAAAAGGATCTCTGGTGGAACAAATGAATATTCTGAAAGGTACAACAGAGACAAAGTTTTGTTCAATTGATTTTTGCATCATGAATTTTTCCTGGAGGGGAAGAGGAGGTACAGTGAGGAGAAAGGTGGAAAATAGATTGCATCGATATGTTCATATTTGAAGAATTGTACTTATCAATAATGTGTATACTATTAAGGAGCTTTTTTTAAGGCCCAGTATTTCAGAAAATAATAATAGAAGAACTAGAAGCCAAAGAAATAGCTTATGTCTGATGAAGTGCTGGGGGTTAGAGATGAGAGAGGGGTTCCATGCTGGTACCCCACCCTTCCTTTCAGCCAGATCCCATCTTGGCCACAATCCCTCCTTTCAACCAGTGCCAGTCACAATGAGGAGGTGTGAATCTGAGGCCAAGGCTGAAGCACAAGGTTGACGAGCCACAAAGGGTAGGGCTGCCTCAGCCTAAACAGAGAAGGCAAGGGCTCTTTTATATTTCCGCTGAAAGAAGCACAATGTTTTAACTCAAAACTGGAGGGCTATTAGTTTCCCCACCAAAAGAAAAAGAGTCTCAAATGTGGGATTCCACATAGCAGGGCTGCTTTTGAACTCTCCAGCCCTAACATCTGCAGTCGTTTCTATTCTTCAAGCCTTGCCAACTTCTGCTTTAAGGACTGATATCGCCACATACATATGGGTTCTGGCAGACTCTGTTCAGTACAACAGGCTGCGGGAAGCGGAGTCAGCAAGGAGAAGGATGAGGGATTCTTCACACATGGCTTGAACTTTTCTGTGTGACTAAATCTCCGTTTATAGAATAACCTTAGGATGGATAAATACAAAATGCAGGCTATAAATGCACTCCATATCTTCTTTTAAAAGATCCCCAGACTTACATAAGAGTAATTAAATAACAGGTATAAAAGTAAGGACCATGGGTCTTTTGGGAAAATGAGCGGGAGGCAGCTGATCACTGCTGGGTGGGGGAGAGTTAATCTTCTCTAAGGGAGTGATGAAAGATAGAATGAACAGGCTCCAGTGGATGAACTCACTCCAAGAGACATCTGGGTATACGAACTTAACATATATAACAGAACGCATAAAATCCACAAGGGGATACAAATAGAGGAGGGGGCCTAAATATAATTAAGATGTATTGTATGAAATCCACAAAACTTCAGTAAAAATATGTATATTGAAAAAAAAGAGTAAGGACCAGTAAGATAGCTCAGTGGGCTAAAGTAAGATGCTTGTTGCCAAGTCTAACAACCTGAATGCTATCTCTGGGACCCACATGGTAGGAGAAAATCAAACCCAGCAAGTTATCCCCTGACATTCACAGGCACTGTGGCCACACACACAAATAAATAAATGTAAAAGCTTTTAGGAATAACAAGTAAATATTCTCAAAGTACTACTTTCTGATACTAGATCTGATCTCAAAGGAAGGATGAGACTTTTTAGTTGATTTTTACACAGAGAGGGCTCAGTGTGTGCCTTAGTGGAAATAGCATAGACTTTGGACTCACATGGGTTTTTAATCCACGCTGGGTAACCATAAAAGAGTTGCTAACCCTTTCTGAGGCTCAGTTTTTCTAATTTGCTTCATATAAACAGAGAATTACAGCAAACACTCAGGAGATCTTGGGGAGGTTTGAGAGTAATAACCTAAAGTAGGTGTGCAAAGCCTGGAGTAGAATACACACTCATTGGATGGCAGCTACGTTCACATATCACACTGAAAGAAAACAAAGCCATCGCTTTCTTTGTTGGTGTTTTTAGCAATCGTAAATAAGATTGTAAACTTCAGTTTGTAAAAATGAACTCAGCTCTGGCATACTGATCTGATCAGTGACAAGACATTCTTCATCCTGGTTCCTGATTCTAATTATTAACTGTTCCCCCACTACCTTTTCTTTTATAAAGGGGTAGTGAGGAAGGGCTTCATATTCTTAAAAAGTTTAGAATGTTGTCTATATCATAATATTAGTCATGACAGAGACACAGACCCATTAAAGCTCTCAGTCATTACCTAGGCTTCCTCCTGGCTGCTTGTGCTGCTCAAAAATCTACCATAGAAGTCAGGCATGGTGGCACACACCTTTAATCCCAGCACTCGGGAGGCAGAGGCAGGTGGATCTATGTGAGTTCAAGGCCAGCCTGATCTACATAGCAAGTTCCAGGACAGCTGGGGCTACAGGGAGACCATGTCTCAAAAAGAAAAAGAAAATCTATCATAGAAACGAATATAACTAGCTTGAGGTTTTAAACTCTGTGGAGGTACTAACACTTGTATATCATCACCTACCGTTTCTCTAGAGATAATCTCCAAACTACATCTCCTTGAAAGTACCAGTCAGATAGTTCTTGCTTCCTAAGAGATAGTCATTTTAGCCCATTCTTCCAGCTTTCCATCTAGAGCAACTAATGGAAAAGTATAACCATACTGCCTCTAAACTGTAGAATTTCATAAATAAGCTACACATTGCAATGATAAATTACAGTTGTTGGTTCTTTCCTCTGACTGAGGATTTGCTCACCTCTCACCCCTTCTTACACCGTCTTACAATTTGACGACCTTATTATCATTCTCTCTTTACATGAATCACTAAGCTTGAGCTGACTCCCAAGAGTGGGCTTAACTGCTACATCTGCACCTTAGATTTTTGCAACCATTGCCACCTTCAGTGACATCTGCTTCCTATGACCTCATTCAGAAGTGACAGTATCAGGCTAGGCCCACAGCATTCACTGTTCACTACTCTTCTCTTGAGATTTAACTATCTACTACTTCAGGACACATCCTAAGTCATTATTCAATCTAGTTATCTAAATGATCACTGTATCACTTGTCTATTCATTAAATTGTAAACATATTTTATTCTCAATCTCAACATAGTTTAATGTGATGAAGAAGGTCCTTGTTGTCCAGTATGGTGGGGCTCATCAGTAATCCCAGCAGGCAGAGGCAGAATCAGGAGGATCTTAAGTTCTAGGCCAGCCTGAGTGATATAGCCAGACTGTTTTTAAAAATAGCAACAATAAAAAAAAAAAAACTTAAAAAAAGACCCTACTTCAGTAAGTCATTATATCCTTTACACAAATATATTTCCATTTTCATTCAAATTAGCTCTCACCAAAATTAGAGTGGTTAGAAGGCTAATACTTTTATTTAGAAATCTTCCCTCAGACTAACTAGGTATGAGTCACATGGACTCTGTGTCTTCTCCCTGCACCCAGGCCAAATCACATCTATCTTATAGACCAATATCCATTTACCTGAAAAATTTCTTGACTTCACTCTTGTAATTCAGTAAGTAAGCCATTTTAAAGTAAAATGGTTCTTATCTTCTGCTTTTTATTCTGACATAAGAGATTTCTATTAAAGTTAGAGACACAACTTGAGACTTCATATGTAAATAAATTTGTCCACATAGACAAAGCAAAGCTTGCCATGGAACTTTTATGAAGGGCTAAGGAGATGGGTGAGTAGATAAAGTTCTTGTCTTGCAAGCATGGGGACCTGAGTCCAATTCTTATAATCCATGTGAAGAAGCTCCGTCTGGTGTATGTACTTGTAATCCCAGTGCTGGAGACATGGAGACAGGCCGATCTCTGGGCTTGCTGGCCAACCAATCTCAGCGAGTTACATGCCAGTGAGATACCTTGTCTGAGTAAACAAGGTGGACTACACCTGAGGAACAACACCTGAGGTTGACCTCTGACCTCCACATACACACATGTGTCCACATGTGGACAGGCACCCACCCTCCTCCCACACTTATACACACATACACACACACACACACGCATACATCACACACACACACACACACACATACACACACAGTTTGTGGATTTGAATGATGATGGCCCATAAGCAAAGACGTTTTAGTGTGACACAGAGGGACAGAACTTGCAAGGGAAGCTTCGCTTAACATTTTCATATGTTCAGAAGGCGAATCAGGAGCTAACTTGCCTCTTCTATTTTTCTAAAAGAGAGAGAGTTTATGAAGAAGAGAGTTGTTTATAGTCATTCAAAGCTCCATATCCATAAAACAGGATAAGGAATATCTCAACACTGTAGATAAAAGTTATTTGGAAAGAGAATACTCCCTTTAATCCAAGGAATGTATGTTGATTAGATGAAGAGGGTGAGAGAGAGGTACAACAGTTATTATTAATAACAATAAAATGAGTTTGAACTTCTCCAGACTTTTTCATTTAGGAATTTCAATTTGCCTCTTAAACCACACTTTTACTTTATCACATCCTATAAGGAAATAAGAATGTGACACTTAAAGTTTCTATGTTCTCTTGTGGTTTTGAGTGATTTGTAATCCTTATCTGTTGTTCAAGGCTACACTGTACTGAATAAGCTAGCATAATTACTCTCTTTATACAGTTAGGGAAACTGAGACAAAAACATAACGCCTAGTCAAGACCACACAGTGAGGCATTTGCAGAGCCTGAATCAAAGCCAAGTAATATGTGAATCAGGAGATTCTGGTAGAAAAATTAAATCCGTCCATTCTCCTAGTCTTCCATTCTGAACGGCTAACTTCACAGGACCAGCAGCCTGGTAGAAAAGAACACCCTGTGCTTTGATGTGCTTTGTTTTCATTTTCGTTTTTGTTTTTTAGGAGGAGGAGGAGGAGGAGGAGGAGGAGGACAAGGACGAGGACGAGGACGAGGACGAGGAGGACTAGGAAGAAAAGATCAATTCTCAATCTAACTACTTCAAATCAGAATGACAAGGAGAAGGCTCACCAGTAACCCACTGAAACAGGAGAAAGAGGAAGTGGGCAAGAAACAGTCTTGCTTTTCAAATGGATAGTTGAAGATAAATAGCAATATTCACACTATACTGACGTCTGCAATGATATTATCTGATTCTAGCTCCCAGTGTCTTTCCCCATTCTCTCCCACCCACGAAGCATCAGATAAAAGTCCTGGCAGTGTCTCAGGCCTACTACATTTCACACCCTTCCTTAGGCCTCAATGACAACAGAATCACTGACAACTTTCAGAGAGCACTGGGCATTTCAGGCTTTAGAACCTACTCATTTGATGTCGGAGAACGTATGGAGAATAATTGCTTTAAATACCATATTTTAAAATTCAAATATTATACTGAAAAAAAGGCAAATACTTTATCAGGCATCTGTGGTCACTTGACCTTTTCCAAACTTAGAATGTTAGCCTTATTAAAATGCACAGCTTTTCTGCCTCTCTCCACTGGGCCAGTAGGGAGGGAAAGACCTAACCCATAGACAAGTAGTTCATTTAATTTCAGAGGCCACTGAAGTATTTTATTTCCTTTGTGAACTTTCCAAGGGCCTTCTGCCCTAGGCAACAAGCAAGGGGTGAATTTAAGAAGTGGTGAAATCAAAAGTGGCTTGGCTGCTTCTGTCAAAAAACAAAAACCAACATGTCCTGCAGTTGGGATAAATACCCTCCAAACTTACACTTCATACATGAAGCAGGGTCAGACCAGGGCAGGCCAGGTCGTCGTTCCCAGCAGCAGTTATTGTTGGAGAAGCATAATGTCACAGGCAGACACTGGACTACAGTGAGCCCCTTCCTTCCCTCTAGAATCTCTGCACCCCAAAGGCAGATTGTGTACTTTGGCATAGTCCTAAACTACAAAAAATGAACTACCCCTCAATTACTAATCTCTAGTTGCAGGTTGGAAGAACGTGGCGAAATGCCCATGCCTCCACGGAAACCAAGCAAGGTTTGCTTATACTCTATCAATTCAATAATATATTAACAGAAGTTCTAACATACAAAAGTTGCAGCCTCTGATTTTCTGTAAAGTAAAACTGATATAATCCCACCCTTCCCAATAGCCCACTCAGCAAAACAACAATAAATAGATATTCTCCTTTAGATCTTTCCTCTAATTTTCCAGAAATATCAGCTTTGTCAAGAGAAAGTCATGACATGACTCCCTTTAAAAAGACAACTTAGAAAAATGTCTTGAAAGCATGGCAAGCACGTTGAAAGAAGAATCAGAGCAAACAAGTTGTAGAAATAGGCATCACTTTTAACTTTGAATTAAACATCCTTGAAGCACTTTCAGAGACAGAGACACTTACAGAGAGAGACTTCCAAATCAAAGGATACATTTAGTATCCTCTTAAAGAAATGAAATTCGGCAAGTAACTGCCTAGCAGAAATTTGCACCACTGGTTGAAGTTGTTCACTGAAGGAAGAACAGGTCAACTGCAAGTTCATCAGAAAATGGCGCTTGAGATCTCAATAAAAGTTGGTTTGGGGTTGTGGTTACTTTAAGCTTGGCTTTAAATCTGCTAAATTGGCTTGGGGGCAGCTCCTTTATTTATTTATTTATTTATTTATTTATTTATTTATTTATTTATTTTTACAAGCAAGTCTTCATTCAAATACAAAATTATGTCGAACTGTCCCTTGCAATTATGTTTCAGTCTGGTGCTCCTGTTTTCTCTAGCTGATTAATAGCGCTCACATTTAAATGGTCACAGTCAGCCCTGCAGTCATTAACACCCCATTAAGATGGATGAGAATTACTTCACAACTTCTGTTTCAGTCTGTTGGGTTATGGACTTAACAAAACAGTGAAGTAGTGATTTAGGGAGGAAAGATTATCTGTACAAGCAGACAGGCTAAAAGTTCCTTTAAAAACAAACAATATTTTAAATCCTTTATCAAAACCTTATTTTTGGAGACACTTCAAATATCATCTTAAGAATGTTAAACCCAAACTTTCCCCATACCTAAATTTACGCATATATTTGGCATGATTCTTTGTAATGTTTGTACAGCTCTGAGCTTTTTCTTCACTACTCTTTGCTGGTTGAAGCCTACACTTATGATCGGAAGACCGGTGTTTCTAAGGAAAAGCAATAATAAAATGAATACTTAGTTACCTTTCAGGAAAGAAGCCTTAGTGCAGGTCCACGCATGACAACCAAACACTGGCTCCGTTTTCCCAAATGGCAGTGGAAACCTCGTGTATGTGGAAAATTCAGGAGTTGTTTCTATTTAAGGAGAAAATGAAGGACCTAAAATTTGTAGCCAGATGATGATGTCTGAGATTTTGCTTAACCACCAGAGTCATTGGCACTGAATCTTTTCAGTTTCTCCTCAAAAAAATGTTCCTTCAGGAGCATCTTGTAGGGGAACAGCGGTGAATTTGTAGCAAAATTACTTTTTCACAGACTTGCTTGACACAGTGCTTCACCTTTTGAGTTAAAGGTCTCACGGGGAAAGTAGGACACACTCTCCTTTAGAGCTGACCTGGATTTAGTTCCCAAGCTTGTTCTGTGAACAGCAGGTCAATCCTCATGGTCAAGTTAAGGTGATTTTATTGAAATGATAGATATTTCTTACTATTGTCCCAAAATTTATCTTCCATTGAAACAGATACCTTTAAAGTCATACAGCATGGGGCTGGAGAGATGACTCGGCAGTTAAGAACACTGGTTGTTCTCCCAGAAGACCTGGGTTCAAATCCCAGAACCCACATGGTAGCTAACAACTGTCCATAACTAGAGTCCCAGGGGATCTGACAGCCTCTTCTGACCTCCGTGGGCATTTCACGACATGGGTGCACTTACCTACATGCAGGCAATACATGCATACACATAAAATTTTTTTAAAAAATAAACAAAAGTTTTTTAAATCATACAGCAAAAAAATGTAAAACTTTTAAAGAAAATACACATTATCCTAAGCCAATGAGGTCGAAGTCCATGCTTGCCTCATACCTCATATACACACATACACGTGTACACACACACACACACACACACACACACACACACACATTTCCCTAGCCTTGCAGGAGCAAGTGTAAGGAATGAACCAACAGCATTTGCCAGGTTATCTGCACTCATTTTTTAGCAGAAGGCAAAAATTCTTGTAACTATTTGAAGATCCTTAAAAAGATTAAAAATTATTAGATTCTTATTTATAAGACCTAAGATAAGTAAATTATAACATTAACCATTTTCTCTCTTCTTTTCTGCTCTATTTGAAGGGTTGACCATTAGTACCAAGGGCCAGTTCCCCTACTAGGGTTATAAAAATCATTTCCTTCATCTTCTCTAGGATTTTATACCCTGCTGCTATGCATCAATTTCTTTTTCTCTATTGAATTTTTCCCATTAGTACACAAGTATGATGCAATTTTACTTATGTTTATGAAATTCACCCTTGATCCTGTTATGAGCTGCATGTCTGTCTAACCCCAAACCCTGAGTCCCAATGGAATGGCACTAGAAGCTGGAGCATCTGGAGGCAATTAGTTCATGAAAGTCGAGCCACCACAAAGGAGTAATGTCATTATAAAAAGGAAAAGAGGGGCTGGAGAGATGGCTCAGCAGTTAAGAACACTGAATGTTCTTACAGAAGACCTGGGTTTGAATCCCAGCACCCACATGGCTGCTAACAACTGTCCGTAACTCCAGTTCCAGGGGATCCAACAGCCTCTTTTATCCTCCGCGGGCATTGCACGACACAGGTACACTTACCTACATGCAGGCAATACACACATACACATAAAAATATAAAAATAATAACGGGCGTGGTGGTGCACGCCTTTAATCCCAGCACTTGGGAGGCAGAAGCAGGGAGATGTTTGTGATTTCGAGGCCAGCCTGGTGGTCTACAGAGTAAATTCCAGGACAGCTGGGGCTACAAGGAGAACCTGTATCAAAAAGACAAAAATAAATAAATAATAAATTTTAAAAATAAAATAAAAAAGAAACTTCTTAAAGTTCCCACCACTGAAAATATTGTTGTCACAACTACCACCAAGCTCCATATTATTATTTCTATAAACATCCCTCTGACCTCATCCTAATCGGACTCTCAGCAGTATTTAAGTTTCTTTAAGACCCTTCTCTTCACTGTGTAAGTATTACAATACAGACCAACTATATGCAGTTCAAGAAGCTTACCCTCCCCAGACCCCAGATCTGCTGGCATCTTGATCTTAGATTTCCCTTCTCCTCAAAACTCTGAGAAATAAACTCTGGTGTTTAAACCACCTAATCTATGGCATTCTGTTATATCTGCATTAATTGAGACAGATCCCATATCCCTTTCCAACTATCACTTCATTTTTCTGCTCTAGTTCACAGGAAATATTTTCAAAAGAAATCCTCACTGTCTTATCTCCCATTCATTTCTCCTGCTGCCCCATTTGTTTTCTGTTCCCACCACTGAATTGATATTGTTGTCACAACTACCACCAAGCTCCATATTATTGTTTCTATAAACATCCCTCTGACCTCATCCTAATCGGACTCTCAGCAGTATTTAATATGATGTCTATTTCCTGTTCCTGACACATACTCCCTGCTGTTCACTCTGTGATGGTTTTCCTCCTACATATCTGGCTAGTGCTTGTCAGGCTCCCTTATTGGTCCCTCTGCAACTAGCTTTTGGCTTTAGAATGCTCTAGAGTTTCTTGTGTTCTTTTTTTAATCTTCTAATGGGAGCAATAAGTAATGATAAAAAGAGTGAAGCAGGAAAGCCATCTCTGAGAAGTAGCCAGTCCCACTGATTTGTAGCCATGGAGGCCAAGTTGGCTTAATGGGTAAGAAAAAAAGTCCCTAAAAATGGTACTTAGATCCTTCTGCCTCTAGCTCCCAAGTGCTGATATTACAAGTAAGTCCCACTACACTTGCCCCAGGCAAAAGGACTAGGAGTTCAAGGTCATCCTTGGCTATATAGTGAGTTTAAGGCAAGCCTGGATGTTTCAATATGGAAGTTGTCAACACCCTTAGAATCAGTTAATTGGCATGATGGAGACAGAAACTAGCTGAGAGAGAATCTAGCTATGAGTGATAATGGAGCAAAGCAGAAAAAATGGATGGTTGCTAATTGGCTAGAGAGTAGCATGCTTTAAAATTCTTCAGAATAAGTAGTATGATTAACATGGTTAACTCTAACCAAACTCTAATGGGAAGAAAGTTAGCATATAGAGGAACCTAATTAGGAATCCAAATTTCAGAGGCACTAAAGCAAGTGCTTCAAGTATTTTCAATCTAGATAGTTATTTAGCAAAATGAATATTAGAAATAATTCTTTTTTGCACAATTAGTAGGATTCATGATATTTGAAGAACAACACAATTATGTAGAGACAGCAATTCCCACCTGAAAGTCAGTAGAGGGTCAGAGAAATCTAATAGTTTCTAACCAGAGTCTACATCTACAGATCATGTAAACTCATCTTCCCCCACAAATTGGGCTCTTATGCCTGATCCAACTACAAGTCCTTTGGATTATCAAGTGTTTCTTTATAGTAATTCTTCAAGTCAGTGCCAAAGAGTGGTGATTAAAGAGCCATTTGATTATACAAGAACTGGTTATGTGAAATTTTCCTTTATTTTCTAATAAATGTTTGTGTAAGTAAAAGATTTCAAACTAAGACTTTGAGCCAGGCATGATGCCTTTAATCCCATAACTCCAGTACTTGGAAGGCAGAGGCAGGTGGATTTCTGTGAGTTCCAGGCCACCTATGGCTACAGGGAGACCTTGTTTCAAGGAGAAGGAGGA
>NW_008342282.1:1446314-1457566 GCF_000622305.1 Nannospalax galili | reverse complement strand
GGAGGAGGAGGAGGAGGAGGAGGAGGAGGAGGAAGAGGAGGAAGAGGAGGAAGAGGAAGAAGAGGAGGAAGAAGACTTTGATTCTGTATTAACATACCACCTGGAAAGAAGTTATGAGAAGGCGTTCTAAGGCCCATCTATCTGTAAGGGCAGAGCCTGTTGTGTTTTATTAATAAAAATAATTACTAATATAATTAACTGAAGAAATTAGTGATGGTCACACTGACATCTCCATGGATATATATTAAGCATTAGTCATAAGACTGCTGTATTTACCAAAATAACTGCCTACCTTTGAACTATTAATTTTGCTTGAAGTCATCTGATAACAATTGTAGGGAAACTGGTCATCCACCACCTTACAGTCTTTCTCCCTCCTCTTCTGCAATGATCCCTGAGCCTTGGGAAGCAGAAGTTTGCTAAGTGTCCTATTCAGGGATAAGCGCTCTGCAGTCTCTTACTCTGCACATTGGTAAGTTGTGTCTCTCTGTTAAGAACCATCTGCTTCATGAGGAAGCTTCTCTGCTGAGAGCTGAGAGATGCATTAATCTATGAGTATACTAATAAATCATTAGTAGTAGGTTTAATTGTATGTCTTTGTGGCAGAATATTATCAGTAAGCTCTCCCCTATGGCCTGTGATCTGTCTTGCCACAGGTTCTTAAGTTTGATATCACTGTCAAGTGGACTCATATGAACTCACAACAGTGTGACAACCTGCAGAAGTCAGATGTAGGCTCAGGCCAGACAAAATCCCAACATAGAAATGGGTAAGTAGATAAGAAATCCCAACCCTAGCTGAAGAACTATAGGCAATTGATAACTGCTGGGAGAGGAGATTCATTCTTCTTTAAGGATGTGACTCTTGGAAGTTAACCAGACTCTCTAAGACACTTTGGAATACAAATTTGACTCAATAGGCCTTAAATATATATATATATGGGGGGCACATTACATCAGGTGGGAGTGATAAAGTGGGGTATAAATAGGAGAGGGGGTCTAAATATGATAAAATATATTGTATAAAATTTGCAAGAATTCAATAAAAATCTTTAAGAAACTGGGCTGTAAATGGAGTGAGAGCTTGAATCAAGAGAACAGTTTTTGCTTGTTCATTTATCTTGCTTTTAAATGAAAGAGGAGGAAGCAAGAGTGAATGATTTAAGACCAAGAAAAGAAAAGTGAAAGAAAAGTCAGTGATGGCTGCTAATCAGTGCAGCCTTAGGAATAGCAGGCTTCCTCCTATAATAAACACAAGGGAAGAGGATGAAGAACATTGCTGAGTAGCTTTATGTGTTTTAGAATAAGAATTTAAAGGAAATCTTTCGCATTTTTCCAAGATGTGAAATCATTCTTTGAAGATAAGTAAAGTAGTAAATAATTCACAGATTTTAAATTGCTCAAATATGACTTGATCAATGGAACTCAAGTTTAATATTGAGAGCCTATAGAGTCTAATATATACAGAAATACAAAAGACAAAAGAAAAACAATCTGTGAATTCTCCATGGAAATTTATTTTGATTTCTCCTGTAGTTTCATTATGTCCAGTGTTCATTGGAGAAGGTCATTTAATCTATTCATTGGGGGATTGCATCACTGCCTTGTAAAAGGGAGTGTGATGTCCATTAGCAAACAGACACCTCAGCACAGGGTATAGCCCCTCCCGAAACCATACCCTAATTTCCAGAGGGAAGGGAGGGGAGTCTTGACATGAACCATATAAATTCAATTTCTTCCTTTTTGATTTTCTTATTTTATTTCTTAAGTAAAGTAATTTGGGAGCAGGGACCTGGCTTTGCATTTGTTTCTAACCAGCTTTGGGGTTATTGTTTGTTTTGCAGCCGTCATTGAACCTTCTATTATATTTCATTTCAAAACCAACATTTTAAATCATTATCTTTTATATGTCAGTCACATGGGAATGAACCTGTTATAAGTTGCTGAAGAGCAAAGTTTTGGTTTCTACACTTATTGTTTTTTACATTAAGTGGAAAAAATGCCTAGCCCACAACAAAACTTCTGTTCTGCTGTCCTTTTAAGTTTTTATTCTATATGAAACTCCAGAAAACTAGTGTTTGACAGGGAGGTTGTATGGAAAATATAAAGTTTAGAAAGCACGTGAATTATTCGTACATATGGTCTGGAAATTGTGCATTATTGAGATTTAGAAATCTAGAGTATTTCGTCATGATGCTAAAGTCCTGTGGAATGCTCCTGGTGTCTCACCACATGGCGGAAGAAATGGGAGAAAACTGGCAAAGGCCCTCTTCCCACCCCATTTAATTGATTGAGACAGGGTAGTTTTGTTGGAAGAGACTGCTGGCAATCTGTAGGTCTCAGCTTGCTCCTCTATGACTTGCTGAGAGAAAGAGCTGTTGGAAGAGAATCAAGGCATGAAACTTTTGCTGCACTAGTTTAAAGCTTATAAAAGCAAATGATCTCCAGGGCACCAATCCTTTCACCTTGGTAAACATGCAACAAATCTACAAGAAAGAAAAGCTGAAAGACATCCTTTTTCTCTTTCTGCAGCAACTCAGATACCTGTAGGCTGCAGACTGACTAATAGGTGTCTCAGGAGTCTCCTCAGAAAGAGAAACATCCTGAGAAAAGAAAAAAGACAGAAGCTTGAGGATAAAAAAAAAAAAAATCATGAATTCCCATAAAGCTTCAAGTTGGTTTGACAAGAAGCCCTGTTATTCCTCCTCATCCTTACCACACAGATAAAGACGGTCTGACAGAAATCAACATAGGTCACTAATAGTCATTTTGTTTTATTTTTAAACTCACAACAGGATGTCAGGTTTTATGTTGTTTTACTTTTTAATCAACCCCATTCTACTCTATTTGCTGGCAAGAAATCCCTCTGCAATTTGCTGTGTCAGGGAATAGCTTTGAGAGGCAATCTATTAAACTAGAACTGAAGGATTTTTACCACTGTAGTTCTGTTTACCAATTTTAATTATTGATTGAAAATTGTTTGCAATGGATAAAAATACTTGCTGAAGGTAGGGGATAAAAACATAAGCGCACACCTAAACCCAAGGATATTTTTCCTCTGACTCATACATTTCCTTTAAATTATTGGTATGGGCTGTCGGTGTATTTGAGGACATTTGGCAATCTGTAGTAGTGCTTTCATCTCCAGAAATCTAATATCAAGTCAACTTTGTGGTTTCTGGGGCCCTTATCAGAAAACAGGAGCATGAAAAATAGCATTTGATATATAGTCCCGAGAGACAGTGGTAAGGCAACCTGGCACCAGATTACAGGAGCACTCCAATTATAAATGTTATACCAAGATTTTTAATCAATAGAGCTATGACTTTTCCCCACCCGGGACGCATCACTTGGAGAAACATCTGAGTTTGCCTTTAGAACACTGGACAATATGGGAGTAAAGAAGGTAGAAATGAAGGCAGCCATTCCATATCTAGTCCTAACATCTTTAAACAAAATAAGAGAAACTCACTGTGGGAGCAGAACTCAGCAACCCTGAATGTATCAACGTCCTTCCTGTTAGGAAGGGAAAGGGAAAGCCCCTCCCTATGAGGATTTCGTGGATTTATGTTCTCTCTTTACAAATTCCTTGAAAACATCAGCCTTCGCCCATTAAAAGTTCTAGCAGAGGTTTGGCAATAAATGCGAATTTTTTTTTTTTCCATCTACAAACCAGACAAATAAAGCTGGAGGTCTGACTTGTCCCCCTTGCTTCCCAGGGTTGGAAGGAGATGCTGAGGACCCCCCCCCATTAAGAATTCAATGAAGTCCTGGCAGGCCATTATTTCACAGCAATAGGCTTTGTGTTAGAGAAAGAATCGGTTAGAACACAAGGGAAGGTGGAATCTGAAATCCTACCAAACCTTATGGGCAAGGCCCCTTGACAGCTGGGGTTGGATGGAGGGTTGATGTACGTGGGACCTGATTTTTATCAAGTGTCCTAACGAGGGGTGAGACCTTACACACGGTGCATCAATAAGATGAACTCTGCGAGGAGCTATGCACAACATAGCATGTCAGCTTCACAGTCTCTACTGCTGTGTTGCCACCACAGTTGGCTAACTTGATTCATCTTAGCATCAGTCACACGTGCTCCATGCATGACAGTGCTATGGAAATGAAAGGACAGAGGAGTAAAGGGATATGCAGACTTCTCATAGTCAGGCTCTGCTCGCAAAGAGTAGCACGTATTTGTGTCACTGTTGGACCTGAGTGCAAGAATTTGAAGGACAGCTGCAGAAAACTTTGTCAACGGGAAAAGGGTTCATGGTGCTAAGGAGTACAGAGAGGGAAGGGAAAGTCCCCCTTCCCCACTGTCTACAAACAAGTGACTCATGAACAGAATGTGGGGAGAGGTGGAAGACTGGGCTAGCTGTACTACATACCTTATTTATTTACCTACAGCTCAGAGCTATTTTCACTAGAGCCTTTTGATAGCATCTTCCAAGTGTTTCTGTTTCTAGACAAAATATAAAACCATGAACATTTTCTAAAATCCCATTTATCAGCCAGTAGCATAAAGGTCATCCACAGAAACCATCACACCCACCTACCCCCAAGAAAACCTAAGGTTGAAAAATACTTCACTTAACCAAAATGTGGCTATTGTCTTCCATTCCCTCACTCAGCTCATTCATTTAACAAATACTTAAGACAGGAATGCAGTGAGATTGGTGTGTTGTGGGTATGTGTTTTTAATATTTTGAGTTGTTTTTTAGGTTTTTTTTTTTTTTTCCCTGTACTTCCTGCAACTTTCCCTTCAGCCAGCCAGAGGCAAGTACATAGCCTTGAGGAGAAGTCGATTTTGGATATTTGTTTTTAATTTCTAAAACAGCCTCTAGAGAATCAAAAGAGATGGCCTGAGGAGAGTCACTGATCAATTTCAGACTGTAAAAATAGAACAGGTAGGGAGCACATACACATAAACAAAACCAACAACAATAAGCAAGATTTTACAATTGTATTAGTAACTTTTCTGTTGCTGTGATAAAACACCATGACCAAGGCAAGTTACAGAAGGAAGAGTTTATTTGAGCTTTCATTTCCAGGGGAGAGTCAATCCATAATGGCAGGGAGGCATTGTGGCAGTAGGCAGTCAGAGCAGAAAGCTGAGCAATCATATCTTCAAGCAGGCACAGGAAGCAGCGAACAACTGTAAATCTGGCAAGGCCTAAGAACTCTCAAAGACTGCCCCCAGTGATGTGCTTCCTCCAGCATGGGCACAGCTCTCAAAACCTCCAAAAGAAACACCACCAACTAGGGCCAAAATGTCCAAATACTTGGAGCCTGTGGAGGACATTCTCATTCAAATTACCACATTCCACTCCCTGGCCTCAATGAGCTCATGACTATATAAAATGCAAAATGCATTTAGTCCACCTCAAAAGTCCCCACAGTCTTTACCAGTTTCAATATTACTGGAAAGTCCTGAGTCCAAAGTTACTCCTAAGATGCAAGGCAATCTCTTAACTATAAGCCCCTGTAAAATCAAAACACAAATTACATCCTTCTAACATACAGTGGAGTCAAATACACATTCCCATTCCAAAAGGGAGGAATGCTGACATACCAAGGAAATACTGGACTGAAACAAGATCAAAAACAAGCAGGGCAAACACCAAGTTCAGTGCTCCCTGTCTGGTATCTGGGACTTTAAAGAACTTAGATGGCTCAGCCTCTCCAGCTTTGCTGCATATAACAACACAAATCTCTCTCTTGGGCTGGTATGTACCTCTCCTTGGCAAATGTCCCATGCCTCTAGCATCTCCAGCATCCTGGGTTCTCCACTGTCAACTAGGGTTTACCTTCACAGCCTCATGCAATGGCCTCTCAAGGTCTTCTTTCTTAGGAACACCCCTGCTGCCTCCAGCCAGGCCTCTGCAGTTTTCTGAAACCACAGAGAAAGAACTGGTGACCCCTTCACTATTGCATCTTTCATGAGTCTAAATCTAGCACCATGTGAACAACACTGTCCAGTTTGGCTGCCAGTTGGGATGGACCCTGATCTGCTTTTCTAGGAGCAGAAAACTTCTTGGGAATTTTCCTTTCACAAGTTGGAGGCTTAACTGGGTGTGGCCTTTCCCTGAATGTACTCTTTCCATTGTTTAAGTGCAAATTTCTAGGCCTCTCCTGAATGACTCTAATCTTATTATCAAAGATAGCCTGACCTCCAGCACGTGCCATGGCTCCAGCATTAATCTTCCTAGTGCTCTTTTTCAATCTAAACTGTATACTCCGTATTTCTTTCTGCCACACTTGCTCTTTTTCATTGTTGATCTCCATAATATTCACCATTAATAACCACTCCACTGATTCAGCGTTAGGCTGTCTTAAATTTCCTTCACCAAAGGAATTTTATTTCCAGTTAATTATTTAATAACCACATACTTAGAAGAAGCATTTCATTACAACAGCATTGACATATTCAATAACAATTTTCTGAGATAAGATGCAACTTTTTCAAAATTGGCTGTAAATTTTTAGGTTTATAGTTGAATTGTTACAGTTATACAATATTGTACTCAGTATAAACCCTATAAGACATAAAATGAAATGAGGTTTTAACATTTAAAAAAGATCACCATTTCATTATTAAAATACATAGTTTCATATAGAAAAATTCGTTTTCAATGCAATTGACATTAAGATGTTTGCACATGCATTTCTAATATGTACATATCTGATTATTACTAGTGACAAATTATTATTATTTTTTATCATTATTTAATTTTTAATAACTACATGATTAGAAGAAGCATTTCACTACAGTTTTAACATATTCAATAACATACTCCAGAGCAAGAGCCTCTCTTTCACAAGTGGGTGTGAGTTTCTAGGTTCACAGTTGACTTAATACAGTTATACAATATTGAATTCAGTGTAAGCCCTGTAAGACATAAAATTGAATGAGCTTTTAACCCTCAAGAGAGGTCTCCATTTCATGCTAAAATATACTGTTTCTTACAAAAAGACTCATTGATTTGCTACTAACACTGAGATGCTGGCACATGCGTCTCTAATCTGTATGTATCTGATTGTTACTAGTCATCTTTCTGTAAGAAACAGTATTTTTTAAATGAAATGGAGATCTTTTTTTAAAGGTTAAAAACTCATTCAATTTTATGTCTTACAGGGTTCATGCTATCACCTCTACTAATTAGCATGACATAAATTTCCATGCTTCCTCTTCAAATATAATACATTTTTAAAAAAATTTGTTGTGTGTGTGTGTGTGTGTGTGTGTGTGTGTGTGTATGTCACACAGAACATCCAAAACCATCTTATTTGACATACACCTACTTCCCAGTTGGCACCCTCCCATAGTCTCCCTCCCCTGACTAGAGCCCTTATATTCTGATGTCCCTGCTACTGTCTGCTGTTTTGTTGGCACCCCAGCCAATCCCCATTACTTGCCCTTCTGTTGAATCTAGTCAGCCTATATAGAAGTCTTTGTTTTAGGAGGGTCAGCTGTTCCACTTCTAGCAGGAATCAGTTGTCAATACTCCTTCAGATAAGATTAGGGTATGCTGTTCATTTTCCGAGTTCTATGCTGGGTTACAATTTGGGAGTCCCTTTGTTTACCCTGTCGAACAACTCAAAAGAAAGTATCTCCTATCTGGCATTGTTGCTTGTTATGAAGCCTTTAGCTATGTATATAGACTCTTAAGAAATTATATTGACCCCTTTAATCTTTGGTTATACTTTCCTTTTGGATTTTTAAGACCATACATTTGGCCCAGATAAACCAATCTTACTCTTAAGGTCGTTTGAGGATCTGTTCCTCAAGGGTCACATGGACTTGGGAGGAGCCCCTGGCTCCTTTCTTTTACCAGTTCCACTTATGTGAAGATAAATCAAAGGTCCTGCTTGACCATGGTTGGCTTCACTTGGAAGCATGGAGGAAGTGATTCCTCTGTATTGACCATCTTCTTGTAGCCTGGACACTGGTTCAAGTCCATCTGGTGGGGTCTCCTCAGCCTCCTTGATCAAGAGGACAGGTGACCCACCACCATTACAGGACCTTTTGAGAGATGCTCATAGTCCCCTGGACCTAGTCGACCTAGGAGGGCAAAGAGCAAAAACTTTCCTTTATGTCCCTCTTACCAAATTAGTATAGGCCTCAAAGTAGGTCTCTTAAACATCCAAGAAGGTTAGTTCCACCAGTCTTATACTTTTAATTACTCTGTATGCTGTAGATCTATCTTGGGCAAAGACCAATTGTTCTCAGATATACCTTACCTAGACATATGTTTCTTGATCTGCTATATATAATTTGTCAGTAGGTTGTAGGAGTAATATGGTTCCCTCAAAACTAGGTAGGCATTATTTATCTCTCGCATTGTCTTACCCCTCCACCACAGTTTTCCCACTTAAGGTGACCCCATTTCCCCCTTTCTCCCTTAATTATACCCTTCTCCTATGGTCCTACTTCTCTTGAGCTCCTTCTTTCCCTTTATCCCCTAGCTTCCTTGTATAGTGTTCCCTCCCCCCTCCCTTAAACTAACTCAATTTTTGTCTCTATCTCCCTTATTAAGGCCTGTTTCCTACTGTTCTTCTCTTTCAGGTTCTTTCTTTTCCTTTACCTCCCTGTTTCCTTTCCATTCTCCTGGTTTCTGTAGTTATGTCTGGATACATACTCACTTATCAGGGTTTGGTTCTAGGATCCACATATGAGGGAGAACATATATCTATTTTTTTTCTGAGTTTGTGTTACTTCACTTGTATAACAGTTTCTAATTCCATCCATTTACCTGCAAATTTCATGATTTCACCTTTCTTTATTGCTGAGTAAAACTCCACTATATAAATGAACCACATATTCATTATCCACTTGTCAATTGAGGGACACTTAGGTTTCTTCCATCTCTTAGCTATTGTGAAAAGGGTAGCAACAAACATGGATGGATGTACAAGTGTCTCTGCAATAGTATGAGTTCTTTGTGTATATGCTAAGGAGTGGTATAACTAGGTCAAATGGCATGTTCATTTGTAGTTTTTTAAGAGTTCTCCAAACTGTAGTTTTTTATTATTCTCCAAACTGTAGTTTTTTAAGAGTTCTCCAAACTGTGGTTTTTTAAGAGTTCTCCACACTTCTTTCCATAGGGGTTGAACAAGTTTGCAGCCCCACCAGCAGTGGATGAGTGTTCCCCTTTCCCCACATCCCCTCCAACATTTGGCATCATTTGTTCTCTTGATATTAGCCAGTCTGACTGGGGTAAGGTGAAATCTTAAAGTGGTTTTAATTTGCATTTCCCTAATTATTAGTAATGTTGAACATCTTTTAAGATGCTTCATATCCATCTTCAGTTCTTCTTTTGAGAACTTTCTGTTCAGATCCTTAGCCCACCTTTTAATTGGTTTGCTTCTTGTCTTGATTCTCTGTTTTCTGAGTTTATTATAAATTCTGGATATTAAACCTCTGTCGAATGTGTCACTGGTGAAGTTTTTCTCCCATTCTGTGGGTTTTCTGTTCGCTTCCCTGGTTGCCTCCTTTGATGTACAGAAACTTTTTAGTTTTATGAGGTCCCATTTGTTAATGCTTGCCCTTGTTTTCTGAGCAATTGATGTCCGGTTTAGAAAATCGTTTCCTACACCTATATCTTCTAGGTTTTTTCCAATGTTTTCTTCTAAGAGTTTGAGTTTTAGGCTTTACATTGAGGTCTTTGACCCATTTGGAATTGACTTTTGTGCAGGGTAAAAGATAGGGGTTAGTTTCATTCTTCTACAGGTGCAGATCCAGCTTTTCCAGCACCATTTGCTGAACATACTGTCTTTCCTCTGGTGGCCCCTTAGTCAAATATCAGGTGGCTGAAATTATATTTACTCATATTTGGATCTTCAATTTTGTTCCATTGATCTGTTGGTCTATTTTTGTGCCAATACAGTGTTGTTTTTATGACTATAGATCAGTAATATATCTTAAAATCTGGTATAGTAATCCCCCTGGCATAGCTCTTAGTGCTCAGGGTTGTTTTGGCTATCCGAGGTCTTTTGTGCTTCCATATGAATCTTAGGATTTTTTTTTTCCAATTCTCTGAAAAATGTCATGGGGATTTTGATTGGCATTGCGTTGAATCTATAAATGACTTTTCGTAGGATGGTCATTTTTACAATATTCATTTTTCCAATCCATGAGCATGGGAGGTCCTTCCATCTTCTGATGTCTTCTTCAATTTCTTTCTTTAAGGATTTAAAATTTTCATTGTAGAGCTTTTAAATGTCTTTGGTCAGGTTTATTCCAAGATTTTTTTTTTTTTCAGCTATTATGAAGGGGAGAGTTTCGACGATGTGCTCTTTCTCTGCTTGTTATTAGTATATAGAAAGGCTACAGGCTTTTGTAGGTTAATTTTGTAATGTGCCACTTTACTGAAGTTGTTAATAATTTCTGGCCTGCTCTTATCTTATTGCTCTTGCAAGAATTTCAAACACTATGTAAAAGAGGAGTAGAGATACTAGGCAGCCTTTTCTGGTTCCTGATTTCAATGGGAATGCTTCCAGTTTTTCTCCATTTAGAATGATGTTGGTTTTGGGTTTGTTACATATGGCTTTAATTATGTTGATGTATGTTCCCTCCTTTCTAATGCCCTCTAGGACTTTGAACATAAATGCATGTTGAATTTTGTGAAAGGCCTTCTCTGCATCTATTGAGATAACATGTGGTTCTTCTCTCTGAGCCCATTTATATGATTTATGATATTTATTGACTTAAATGTATTGAACCATCCCTGCATCTCTGGGATAAAGCCAACTTGATCATGGTGGGTGATTTTTTTGATCTGTGTCTGTGGGCGGTTTGCAAGTATCTCGTTGAGAATTTTGCATCTATGTTTATTAAAGATATTAGTCAATATATATATATTTTTTTGGTTTGGGTCTTTACCTGGCTTTGGTATTAGAGTGATGCTGGCTTCATAGGAGGAATTTGGAAGTTCTCCCTCCATTTCTATTTTTTTGAATAAATTAAGTAGTATTGGATGTAGATCTTCTTTAAATGCATATAGAATTCTGCTGTAAATCCATCTGGACCTGAGCTTTTTTTAGTCGGGAGGTTTTGTCTTACTGTTTCAATTTCTTTTTGTGTTATGGGCCTGTTTAAGCTGTTAATCTCTTCTTGGTTTAGTTTTGGTGGGTTCCATGATTTTAGATATCCATCCATTTCTTTTAGCTTTTCAAATTTGTTAGCATATAGGTCTTTAAAATATTCCCTTATAATGGTCTGGATCTTTTAGATCTGTTGTAATGTTTCTGTTTTCA
>NW_008342282.1:1420256-1445895 GCF_000622305.1 Nannospalax galili | reverse complement strand
GACCCATTCATCATTCAGGAGTGTGTTGTTTAATCTCCATGTGTTCATGTGGTGATTAGGTCTTCTTCTGGTGTTGATTGTAAGCTTTATTGCATTGTGGTCTGATAGAATGAATGGAAGTATTTATATCTTTTTGTATTTGTTGAGGTTTGTCGATATTGAAGAAGGTTCCATGGGGTGCTAAATAGAATGTATGTTCTTTGGTGGGTGCTTGGGTGGAATACTAGGTAGATGTCTCTTAAGTCCATTTGACATATGGTATTGTTTAATTCACATGTCTGTTATCTCTCTGCCCTGTTGACCTATCTAATGGAGAAAGTGGGGTATTGAAGTCCCCTACTATTAATGAGTTGGGATTAATCTGGGTCTTAAAGTCCTGTAGTACTGTTTTTATGAAGTTGGTTGCACCAGAGTTTGGTGAATACATGTTCATGTTTGTAATATCTTCTTGGTTTAGTGTTCCTTTGATCAGCATGAAGTGGCCACCTTTGTCTCTTCTGATTAGTTTTAGTTTAAAGTCTATTTTGTCAGATATTAGAATTGCAATGCCTGGTTTTTTCTTCATATGATTCGCTTGGTATATTTTATTCCATCCTTTCACCTTAAGGTAGTGCCTGTCCTTGAAAGTGAGATGAGTTTCTTACAGATGCTTTGTTTCTTAACCCATTCACCTAGTCTGTGTCTTTTGACTGGGGAGTTTTGTCCATTAATATTTAAACTTACTAATGAAAGATGAGTATTGAATCACATCATTTTTATTTCTATTTACATTTGTGATGTAGCTGTACTTTTCCACAGTTATACCTTCATTGAATTTCTTTCCTCAATCCCTTGGGTATAGTCATTCCTTTCTTCAGCTCTTTGTATTGCTTCCAGAACTCTCTGAAGCCCTGGTTTTGTGGACATGAATTCCTTCAGCCTATTTATGTCATGGAAGATTTTTCTTTCCCCTTTGACTATAATAGACATTTTGGCTGGGTATAGAAGTCTGGGTTGGCATCTGTGGTCATTTAAAACTGGGAATACTTTGGTCCAGATTTCTGGCTTTCATAGTTTGCACTGTAAAGTCAGCTGTAACCCTGATGGTTTTTCCTTTATATGTGACTTGTTGTTTCTCTTTTGCAGCTTTCAGCATTATCCCTCTTCTGTAAGTTTAGTGTTTTTACTATGATGTGCCATGGAGAGTTTCTTTTCTGGTCCTGTTTGGTGTTCTATATGCTTCTTGTATTTGTATGGGCATGTCTTTCTTTAATTTTGGAAAATTTTCTTCCACAATTCTGTTGAAGATCTGGTCCATCCTTTTATCTTGGGATTATTCCCCTTCCTGTATGCCTATGACTTGTATGTTTGGTCTTTTTATGGTGTCACACAATTCCTGCGTATTCTATTCTTGTGATTTCTTAAATTTTTCATAATCTTTGCTTGAGTGGTCTAGTTTGTCCACTTTATCTTCCAGTCTTGATACTCTGTTTTCCATTTCATTCATCTTATTGGTGAGGCTTTCTCCTGTCTTTTCTAATTGGCTTACTGAGTGTTTCACTTCCGTCTTCAATTCAGCCTGAGTATTCTTCAATATTTCTAACTCTTCTGAATTAATTCAGAAGTTTATCCCTATCTTCCTTCAGTTCTTTCATTTCTTTGTGTGTTCTTTAAATTCACTGAATTCTTTTATCGTGTTTATAATTGTTCTTTTGAGTTCCATATCCTGCATTATCTCTAGGGGGTTCTCATTGTACTCCTCTAGACAACTATTGGTATTTGGTGGCAATATGGTATTTTGGCTTTTCTTGTTATTTTTTCTCTGAGATTTTGACACGTGAATTTCTTTTCTAGTTTCTGATTATTGTGTGAGACTCAAGCCTTCAAGTTTAGGTCTGCTTCTTTTTCTGAACTTTATGTGTCTTTGTGGTTTAATTTTGGGCATGAAAGGCTGGTTCCTCTAAGCTTTCAGTTCTCTATTTTGATTTTATATTGGAGGGGCCAGGTTGCTTTTGTCTTCAGGAGTTCCCACAGAGGCCCAAGTCAGATGAGGATCAGATGCTCTCAGACTTTCTCCTAAGGTATGGATCCCTCCAGGATAGATTTTGGCCTCAGGAATTTGGGGGTTGGACTGGCCTGGGAGCTGGGCCCAGGAAAATGCTGGTCTAGGGCAGCTGGTAGCTGTGCCACCCAGAGATGCAAAGGAAGATGGGGGCGGGAGGCAGCTCCACAGGCCCCTAGGGATTGCACTAAGGAGCTGGGTTGGTCAGGATGCAAAGGACCATGCAAAGGAAAGGTCAGCCCCAGCATCCAGGAAAGAGGCTAGCGGGTTGTGCAGACCCAGGGAGGCAGAGGGAGGTGAGGGTGGTGCCAGACCCAGAGCGCCCCTGGGGACCCAAGAAGGAACTAGGTTGGTCTGGATGCACAGGATCTGGATGAAGCAGTGGTAGTTCCCCTGGTGTCTGGGGTGGCAAGACAAGGAATTGGACAGGGCCCAGGCTAGGAGGAGAGACCAGTGGGGGAGACAGGAGGGTGAGTGAGGCTGGGGGAGTCAAGGTTCGGAACCAAAGGTATTTTTTTAAGTTAAAAAACTTTTAGGGCTGGGCGTGGTGGCACAGCCTTTAATCCCAGCTCTTGGGAAGCAAAGGCAAGTGGATCTTTGTGAGTTCAAGGCCAGCCTGGTCTACATAGTGAGTTCCAGGACACCTGGGGCTACAAGGAGACCCTGTCTCAAAAAGACCAAAAAAAAACTTTTGTAATTCTCTAGTTTAGCTCCCTGCTCCTCACCCTCCCCATCCCATCAGGTACTGTGCCAGTCAGTCAGTCCTGAAATTCTGGATTCAAAGGTCAACACTGAAAAGACAAGTGTCTTCACCCTCTTACCTTCCAGGACTCAAGAGAAAGCAATAATAAAGAGAGCAAAGATGGCCCAGATGAAGGTATAGGCAGGGAGAAGATGGGAGGAGGCATGTGATGCACACCCCTTCCCTTCTTGAGAACTAGCAGTCTGGGCACATGGGCATGCACTGCTATCCCCAAGACTGCAAAGTAAACACAAATGGAGAGTGACCAGAACCAAGCACAGTTAGACTGTGAAGCACTGTATTCTTCACTCCAGCTGAGGAAAAACCCTACAAGGAGAAGTGAGTGCTGAGGGAGAACAAAACCCCCACATCCCTCCAAAGATCTCTGGTCCAAGATCTTTTGCCCTTCCAAGTCAGCTTCATTTGCTTTGTGCTGGCAGTGGAGTGACAGGAGGCAGGAGGAGTCAGTGATTGGTGTAAAGACAGGCTGTACTCCAACTTCTTGGTGAGATCATGGCCTCACAACCCACCAGTCTAGTTGGGAAGGCCCAAGGGGGACTGTTTCTCTTTCCAGTCCCTGGAAGAGGGGCTAATGTAGGGTAAGCAGTCAGTGATCAGGCAGGGTAGGATTGGGGTAATCACTGCTTAGAGGATGGAATCCTGTTTTCTCCAGAAGGTCACTAGGAAATTCTTTCCTCCATTACATAGAACTTTCTTTCCTTATCAGTTGAAGTACCTAGATGCCCCACAATGGGGTCTTCACTCAGCTCTTCCAGAGGCTCGGGCTCAAACAGTGGGTGCTCTTCAAAATGGTTGCATATCCACTGTCCATTATTTTTCAACTTAACCTCAGGCAAGCCCTTAGGCTGTGGAAGATGACTGCCAGATGCTTTTCCAAAACAAAGTCCTTATTTTCCACAGAAACTACTTTGCTCTCAGTACTACTTTCTCCCAGGCTCCTACTAGAACCATCTGTTAAGCTCTGCTTCCAGCATTCAATCACTTTTCTAGTCCAAACTTCCAAAGTCTTCTACATTTCTCCAAAAACCCACATGATCAGGTTCTTCAGAACAACAGCTCACTCTCTGGTACCAACTTCTGAATAAGTAACTTTTCTGTTGCTATGGCAAAACATCATGACCAAGACACCTTATAGAAGGAAGAGTTTATTTGAGCTCAAAGTTCCAGGGGAGAGTCCACAATGACAGGGAGGCATGGTGGCAGGAGGTAGCTGGAGCACCACTTAAAAGGAAACCAAAACGCCAAAATGGGTTCTACTGGCCTAAAGGTATAGGTAATCCAGCTATATCCTTACAGAGTTGTAAAGGAAAGTTTTTTCTTCCAAAAGATAGAATATTATTGGTCCATGGTTCCCTTCTAGCAATCACTCTGACTGTTGCTTTCACCACAGCATCACCTTCACTGATTCCAATCATGACCCTTGTGGTTACACTGAGTCCATGGGGATAATCCTCAAGAAGCTCCAAGTCTCTGGATGCTTAGCTCAACATCCAGGCAACAGTAGAGTCTAGAAAGAAACAATTTAAAGTCCCCTTGCTATTTAAGGTAACACATTTATAGATCACAGGGTTAAGAACAGACATGAGGCTGGGGAAAACTGTACCAACTCAGAAGAGTTCCTGGAAAAGGTGATGACTAGTGTAAAGGCCAGAAAGGACAGAAAATAAATGTGATTGAACACAAAAGTTGGTAAGACTAAACCAAAATGTACCATTCCAGGCCTGGCAAAAGAAGGCTCATCAGGATGGACAGGAAGTAAGGCAGGAAACGCCTTGCATTGCAGTTCAAGAAATTGTATTTTAATAAGAAAGCAGTAAATAGACTTTCATGAACTTTAAGAAGGGAATCTAACATCATCCAAATGCCTTCTAGAAAAATCACTCTTTCTAAAGTATATTGCAATGAAATTGTGAGATCTGAAAGAAAAGAGAAAAAGGAGTCTGTTTTTAAGACCCAGGTTAAAAATGAAAAAGCCTGGACTAAAACAACAGACATGAGGAGTAGATGGATGCAAGAAAAATTAGAGTGCCTATTTGTAAGATGTGATGGTTACATCTAACAAAGAAGCAAGAAAAGGAGAAAGTCAAAGATGATACCCAGGATTCACTCAGGTGATTGCAAGCTTGGTGATATCCCGCATCATGTGAAAGTTAAGTGAGGTGAGTCAGGTTTCAGATGGATATGGTATGATAGCAAATTTCATTTCACCCCCAATACTATTCTCTTTCATCCTTGCCTTTCAAATCTCAGCATCAAATATGCAATTGTTGGGAATACTGGCATGCCCAACCCTCTCCCCAGTTCAAAGGACCACCTGTTTGTATGTTACATTTGGCTTCTACCAGTTCAAATTTTTCTTTTTTGGCTCATTTCTCAAAATGGTAAATGATCATGGGCAAAATTTGCACATGTTGAAACCAGCATAAGGAATCTTTGGTGCATGAGGCCTCTGCTCCCAGAACAATCTAGAGTGCTGCTACATAATCTCACGGCTTACTTCATCCATATCAGAAATTGTCTTGAGTGAAGAAAAAGGTTTTATCAGTTCCTTCTCCCCATTGTATCTTCTCCCCAGAGCAGCCCACATTCATGGCTGACCCACAAGGGTACAAAGACCAGCCTACTGGCTTTCATTGCAAATAACCTCTAAAAGACCATGCACATTTTACAGCTCCCTGTGGGATATGATGAAAGTGTCTTACAATTTAGTTGCTGTTCACCTGCTCCTTCCTATGTGGTTTCCTGGTGTGCCACCATCTTCAGGAGACGAAGCACTCACTACAACCACGGGATTCCTACGGCTTACTTCCATCCAAGACATCACAAAAGACAGGGTGATAAGAGTATCCCCTGCCCATACACTAATGTCAGGAAATCATGTATGGCTCAGCTTGGTATGGTACATAGGTACAAAGCAATATTGGGTGATGCCACACTTTTAGAATGAGCCTAAACCATATCAGGGAGGAAATCCTCTTAACAAAGGTTCAGGCTACTTTGCCAGTCATCCAGTCTCTGTGGAAAAGGAAACTTCCTAAGGCTATACATTACAGGCAGTGACAAATGGCTTGGCTGATTAGTCAGGAGTCTAGAAAGAAAAAGGAAAGATCAGGAACAATTTGGAAGAAAGGTGTCTGGATCCAGGAGAGATATAAAGACTGAAGATCTTTGCATCAGCTTTCAGTGCCAACCAGAGATTATCCACTCTGGACGAGAGACTAACTAGCAAGGCAGAAGATGTTGTGTACTCTTGGGCAGAAGATGTGTACTCTATGTCATCAACCACTCTGATACTGGAGTAATACTGACGTGAACGCAGTAGCCACATTAGCAGGAATGGAAAATATGATGACCTGACCATCATGGACTCCCTACTCACTAATGCTTAGCTAGATAATCTGCTCCTAAACTGACAGTATGGCAGCAACAAAGACCAAAACACAGTGTCACCATGTTCTCATCCCTTGTATAGATAAAACATCACATGCTTAGCAAACCAGGTTCCCCAGACCTCTTCCATCCTGGAACAGGAAGAACAGTAGAGTTGATTCTAAGAAAGAAGAGGTTCAATATAACAGATTTGGACAATAGAATGTTTGTTATCTTCAAGGGATGGTGCCATACCAGGAGCTCAGTGTTGCTCTCTCTTGCTAGTAGGAATTCTTCTTGCTTGGAATTGAATAAAGGCATTTGTGAGCATAGACAGGTAACAGGAGTCTCCTGCTTTTAAGCTATTTCCCAATCACTTTGCATTCCCTGAACCAAGTAACCAACTAGTCAAAAAAAGAATCATTTTCTTCAATAACCCATATCTTTAAAATCCAATGAATCAGTGCACTGGCTATGAACAGAGAAGAGCATGGAGACATGCCTCTGATTACAGTTTGCAGGTAAAGCCTCGCATCAGATAGGTACCAAGACCAAGGAAAGTGGGCCTAAATGAAATGCAGAATGGGTAGAAAGGAGAGAGGTAATCACATCCCTGAGCTCAAGGACTATGATGGGACCTATAGTTTATCCTACAGGCATTACTGTGGTAATTGGAATTCTAGGGGAGTCATTCCCAAAGGTCTGGATTTAATATAAAGACAAGTTGATTTGGAGAGCACCTCCTTTCAGAGCTGCTGGGTATATTGTCTAATGGCAATCCACAACTGAGTCCCTCCCCCAAGGACTACCCTCAGTTGCAAGAAGCCACTTTGCCCAAGGTTATACCCATATTAAATCACAAGTCAGTGAAGGTTTAAAAAAAAGCATGAAATCCTTGTCTCAATTCAAGACATCTCAAAAGAGCCATCCCAGTTTGAGGTGCCGCAGGGGTTGGCTGAAGGCTTTGTGGCAACTATACTGCAGTTCATCTCTTGTGTATAACCCGAATTTCCCCTTCCTATTAAAGGTGTCATTCCTAAGCTCACTCCCAATAAAAAGGCTTCACACAAATCTAGTTCCAGGGTCTGTTTTCCATGAAATCTACATTATACTTGGTTTCTTTTTTGGTTTTGGCACAATTCAATCTATTATAAAGCTTTCTGTGCATTTCCAGCACTGTATAAATAAAAGCCTCAATTTCATAACCTTAAATACTTCATACTTTTGGTATTATAAACAAAACCAAGTTACTAAGCCTTGTGGTTATTATTCCTAGGTAAATCTAAAGCTAGTTATACACTAGCAAAACATAAAACACATACAAAACTCCAAATAGTATAATAATATGTTATATTCTGTCTAGATCACAACCTAAAATGTTTTAGAAATAACTTATTTTACACATGGTATACTTTACTCTTTCAAATATTTTCCAGAACATAATACATTTTAATTTGGGATCTTCATTCTTTATCTATCTTGGACTCAGTGTTTAAGGCACCTGTTCGTATGGACACACTCAGTTCAAATGGCAAAGGGGAAGTTTTTCCTCTGTGATTTCCTACTGTTGTATTATAAAAGTTTCTTTTTTATATATTTTATTTATTATTTTTATTTTATGTGTATGGGTGTATTGCCTGCATGTATGTGAGTGCACTGTGTCATGCAAAGCTGCGGAGATCAGAAGAGGGCTTCAGATTCCCCTGGAACTGGAGTTAAAGACAGTTCGTAGCCTCCATGTGGGTGCTGGGAATCAAACCCGAGTCCTCTGCAAGAGCAGTCAGTGCTCTTAACTGCTGAGCCATCTCTCCAGCCCCCAAAAGTTTATTTTTAATTAATTAATTTTATGTCTATGAGCATATTGCCTGAATGTATGTAAGTGCACCTGCGTCCTGCAGTGCCTGCAGAGGTCAGAAGAAAGTGTCAGATCCCCCAGAACTGGAGTTACCTTCGTTTGTCAGCTGCCATGAGGGTGCTAGGATTCAAACCTGGGTCCTCTGCAAGAGTAACCAGTGCTCTTAACTACTAAGTCATCCCTCCAGCCCCTAAACATTTCTTAAAATATGTTTTTAAAATGTTTTATTACATACTGCTCTATCACTAAAGAATGGTGTCTCTGAAAACTACAATGAATGATGTCGCTGGTTAAAAACAAGAATGAAGAGACCAGGCATGTTTTTCTGGAACCAACTTGCCAGATAATTTTGTCTCACAATCCTGGGTGTCTTCAGTTTAAATAACTCACATTCTCAAAGGTGACACAAAATCAACATTTTCATGAGTTTTTTTTATCTTTTTCCTATCCCTGCTATGATCTCCATTTAAATGTGTCATTAGCTTCACACTCAGGATGTAAGTTTTTCTTCCCCTCTGCCAACAAAGTCATTCTTGTCCAAACTTAAAATTAACGTTGCCATTTACTTTATTGATCAAATCAAAACTCTATTTGATTCATCATTTCCCACTTCAAAAATCATCCATCACCAAGTTCTGTCACCTGTCTCCAAAACATATCCTGAGACTTCCACAGCTGTCCATCATCACCATCCCCCTCTACGCACGCTCCATCTGTTCTGTCCTGCAGTAACCTCCTAGCTGTTCTTCCTACCTCTGTTCCAGCCCTTTTCAGGACACATAACCATCAGAGAACAAAAATATTTTAATGTAAAGCAAAACACATTATGATTCTACTTAGTCCATAATGCTTCCTGTTGATCATAAAATGAAATCAAGGGTCCTTATCCTGGCCTGCAAGCCATTCTCTACCCTCTCTTCCCTGAGCTCATATCACATCATGAGGCATCCTCCTTACTCTCATCTTCAGACATTTTGCCTTCAGTTGCTCTTGCAGTTCTTGTTCAAAGATGCCAATTTCCTCTCCATCTTGAAACACCTCTCTGTTCCTTTTGTGCTGCCCCACAGCTTCATTTCATTTGCTACATGAAATCAACACTTCTTAGCTCACCTCCCACCTCTGAGAGGTTCACCTGGCCAGCTTCACATAGACTCTTGACCTCCTCTGCCCAGGCACACATTAGCAGATCATGCCATTTGATTTGTATGAACTGTTTACTACTACTTATTCTAGTTTATTGATAATTTTCTCTTTAGTGGAAAATATGAAAATAGGGACCTTAGCTGACTTGCCTGTTGACGTTAATATTTTACCATACCTACAGAGTACTTGGGGCTCAGTTGGTATTTGAGGTTTCTGTTTGTTTCATTTGAGTTTGGGGATAATTTGGGTGCTTTTGCTTTGGGTTTTGTTTTATTTTGTTTTTCTTTTTCCTTTTTTTAGAGAGGCTCTCAAGTATTCCAAGCTGGCCTCAAACTCTCTGTGTAGCCCAGAACAGCCTTCAACTTCTGATCCTCTCCCTTCACTTCCTGAGTTCTGGGATTATAGGCACATGCCACCATTCCCAGTATATGCAAGTGCTAGGAATGAAACCCAGGGCTCCATGTACTAGAAAAGCAAGCTCTATCAACCGAGCTACATCCCCAGTACTCATTCCCACTTCTTGGTATATATTCAAAGAAAATTAAATTGATATCTCAAACCAATATCTGAGATCCAATGTTCATTGTAGCATTGTTCACAAGAGCCAAGATATTAATGTTTAGTAATAAATAAGTAAAGAAAATGTATGTGAGATACATATACACATTTACACAGACACACACAATGTATTGTTTGGCCTTTTTTTCTTTTCTTTTCAAGATGCACCAACTACCAAAACCTTTTTTATTTCTTCATCTGTCTTAATCTATCTGAACAACTTCAAATGGGTTGAAATTAAAGTAAGAGGAGCCAGCACAAGTCAATCTTTCAATCTGATTTTTGGATGTCAGAACTGAATGTCTTTATTTCACCTCACTGCAGGAAGTCAGAAACACCATCTCCATGCTGCCTCTGCAGCTCAAGCACCTCTTTCTCCTGAAGTTGATTATTTACCCAGGCTAGCCACCATTCGGGAAATCCTTTGGCTTTTCAAAAGGAGATTCCATCATTTGCAACAGTATAAATGAACTTGGACCTTATGTGAAGCACGAAAAGACAAATACTGCATGCTCTCACTTACATACCAAATGTAAAAGAAATGCACTTAGAAACATAAAGTATGGGGCTGGAGAGATGGCTCTGCAGTGAAGAGCATTTGCTGCTCTTGCAGAAGAACCAAGTTTGGTTCCCAGCACCCACACGGTGGCTCACAACTATCTATAACTAGTTCCAGAGGATCCTATGCCTGTTTTTGTCCTTTTCCTTTGGCACCAGAAAGTCATGTGATGCTCAAACATGCATGTAGGCAAAACATTCATAGACATAAAATAAAAATGAATAAATCTTTTTAAAAAGAAAAGAAAGTAGAAAGATGGTTTCCAGGGGGTGAATACAGTGGAGATGGAAACATGTTGACCAAAGGGTACAAAGATTTAGATATGTGGGATATATAAACTCACAAGACCTTGTGAACAGCCTGGTGACCCTGGTTAGAAATGTGGCACTGTATTTGAAATTTATGGGGAGTAAAATTTAAGTATTTTAGTACACAAAGAAATTATACATGCATAAGGTGATAGATATGTTACTTTGATTGAGTCATTTTACAATATATCTTAAAGCTGTATACTGTGTACCTTATCTACATTTATTTGTCAATGATATCTCAAAACAGATTTATTAATGTGTCTCTGTGAAAAGTACAAATTTCAGCCTTCTTAATTGTTTTATTATAATATAAGGGGCTATATTACAAACGGAGTTTTCTAAATTCTAAGATAAATACATTTTCTCAGATTTTAAGTTTTTTATATGTCATAATTCGTGAGTATATTTAATTCAATAATGTTTCTTATATTCCTAACAGTAGAGTGAATATTAAATAATTGTTGAATTGAATGCAAAAATGAATGACTGACAGTGTAAACAGAACAGAAGTCTGGAACATGTGAAATGATAGGGGCAGAGGCAGGGGTCACCAGAGCTGCTCTGTGTTGATCTACCTTACTCTGCCAGGAAGAAGAGCACTGAACCTCTGACTATGATCTCATTAACACCGTGCTCCAACAACCAGTTTAAATGGTATCTGGGTCAGCAAGAGAAAAATAAATGTGAATGCAACTTTAACATTGTAAATGAAAAACTTTCTAAATTATAAATTAATATTTTTCACGTAATTATAGCTCTCTCTTGTAAGTATTTTTAAAAGCTTGGTCGGTGTCTCTGAAATTTCCTTTACTTTGTTCTGTTTTTTTAAGTAGGAGAAACCACTACTACTTAATTTTCATACTCAGGCAATGTTAACACCTAGAAGTGTAGAGTGAATTCAAGTTCACACCTCTTCTGCTGCTGTTAGTCAGGTGAAGAATATTTAATTAAAGCAGTGAGATTTTATAATTTCTCATAGTCCTCTGATCTGTGATCTGAGCACATCTTGGTCCCAGAGATAAAACTAAGTCCCAAGGTACCAGAAGGATTCAAAAATACATTCCTTGTTTCCTTCATTCCAGCACTTCTAAGTGGCCAGTAGGAAGTATAGGCAGGTAAGTGTCCAGGTGAACACAGAAAAGGAGACTCCATATTAATCCTGGAACAATGTAGTCCCCACATTTTAGAGTAGCAATAATTTTCTCCTTGAATGCCTACCTGGTTGGTGTTACCATCTTCAACCCTAGTTTGAAAAAGATTTCTAAAGCCTAGCAGGTTTAAGAACAAAAAACATAATGCTCTTTCATAAGCTTATAAAGAACAAATAGCAACGAATTTCTAACACTAAAGCACTCAATTTAACCAGACTTACTTGGTGCTCATTTACCAGTGCCAACAATAAGCAAGTTATTTCTCTACATAGTAAAGATTGGTAAACAATTAAAACAGTAAAATCTTGCCTTCTTATTCTTTGTTCTAATTTCCAAAATTAAAAATGAAAATACTAAACATATACATAGTGTTTCTTATATACTAAAATCTTTTCTAAGTGACTTTTACATGTTTTAGTTCTTTCAGCACTTACAAAGACCCTACAACGTGGGCTCTTACTTCCTTAGGTCAGGACCCAGTTCCTCTGTGGTTGAAACCTAGAGCCTGTGATCTAATGATGAATCTATAGTGCCTCTTCTAACGGCCCTCCTTGCTGAGCTGGTTACAATGGCAATAGCCAGCAGAAGTTCTTGCCTTCAGTAACATGCATTATGGAGGAATGAGGCAGAAAAAGCACCAGCATAATTTCAAATAGTGACTACAACTGCAGATACAGCAGAGTGCCTGCAAGAACTATACCATGCAGGAAGTCAAAAACATCCCTAGGGAGATAAGAGCTGAATGATGGAAAAAATGGGAGGCACCTCTGGAACCATGGGGACAGCAGGTGCAAAGGGTCTTGAAGCAAGGGACCTGCTTAGCTCATGGGGACAAGCCAGGCAGAAGGAAAGATGAAGAGCAACCCGAGGTCAGGCCAGAGGCAGCACTGGCCTATACTCTGACCTGATCCCTGGCCAGGTTATGGGGAACACTGTAGGTCATAACAACAGGTAAGGATTTTATTTCTAGAGCAATGGGAAGCCACTTTAAATCAATAAAGACACAATTTAAGCTTGTAAAAGACTCCAGGTGAAAGAAAGAAAAGGGAAAATGGAAATCCCTAATTCAGGGTACTTGGCACTTGCCTTAATTTGCTCATTAATTAATTTTCATTTTCTCATGTTTGCATCTTCTAAAATAAGCTTAAAAGTGGGTGGGTTGTTGCCATTCTACCCACACATTTCCGGCATATGCTCATTAGCAGAAATGCTCTACCATGGAATTTTAGAGTAATTGCTGTAAACCCTACAAAGAATTATAAACAGAACCAATTCCAAAAGTGGGGGAGGGAAAAATAAGAAAGGACAACCCATATATATTAGATAACGAGACTGTCCTTTTGGATCCACAGGGATCTGTAGGTCACCTAGTCACACTGAGATCTTTCTCCTCATCTTGGATGGGTATCATTTTACTGAGGCTTTTTGTTGTTGTTGTTGCTGTTTTGTTGGTTTTTACCTGATGAGGTTTCACTAGCTCTTTGTCAGGAGGCTATTCTATAGATTCAGAAACATAAGCACACAGCACTGGCCAATCAGAACAGATACCACAGTGCTGGGCCTCTGCTCCTGGGAATTACAGCTTGAATTGCTATATCATGGAGAGCTCTGATTGTCCAGGCAAGGACCACAGTGGTCAAGAAATGTTGGTACAGAAGGTCACTCAAAATAGGAGCTGGCACAGAAGTAATGTGATGTTTAAACATTTGCTCTGAACAGAGTGATATTTTACTGTCTGTGTTGCCCTCTTTCCCAGACCCTCCATAATTCGACAATCAGCATTCTAAGCTGGGTTTGTCCAGTAGAAAGAGGTAAGAACTGATTTCACATAGGGTTATGTCAGCTCTCGGCTTCTAATACTTGGACTGTTTACATAAGAACAATCAAATGTATTGGCTGGAAAAGTCCCCTCACTGTGAGAGAACAGCATGATTCCCATAATACATTTTTTTTTGCTGGTGTAGCTGGCTAGGCCAGACTGACTCTGTTAGGAAAACACCACCCACCTCAGTCTGGACAGCCCTGAACCAGACTGTTGTCCTCATGGAGGCACCAAGTTACAGTACAATAGAGGAGAACTTGCCAGTGAATGTTAGTTAATTGGCCAACCATTTAGTAACAGGGCCATTGTATTACATAGACTCATGGTTATTGTTCATGAACGTAGAGCAACACAGCATCTACCTTGGAGAGCATATAAGAAACACATGTTATTTATCTCAAGGAGAAATAATTAATACCATACCTCCCTTTGAAATAATTGGTAACAAAATTTCTAATAAGTTCAATAGTATATCTAAATTCCCTAAACCATGTAACTTTTCAAGTAGCCTTAACTGATTATAACACCTACATCTAAATATATAAAATATAATGAAACATTCAAATCCATAGAATATCGAGTAAATTGTTATATTATTAAACTTCTCACAGTGATTTGAATACATTCCTTCTGAAAGTGCCCATACGTCATTGCAATATCTAGCTCTGTGATTTCTTTAGTCTCTGTTTTTTTTGGCTCCCTCTGTGATAATGGTGATTTTGTTCCTTGCAAGAAAGAACTGAGGGTCCACGTGACTGGGTAAAGGCTCTGCTGCCTAACCTAGCAATCTACCCACATGGTGAAAAGAGAGAACCAACTCCCTAAGTTGTCCTCTGACCTCCACAAATGTGCTAAGGGATTACACACACACACACACACACACACACACACACACACACAAATAAATTGATAAAATCTAATAAATTTTAAACTGAGAAAACCATTTATATTAGCCTAATTTTCAAGTTTTTTTTAAAAAAACCCATCTAACACTTTTGCATTGAAGCTATTTTCCTCTTTAAAACATAAGTGTTTGTGTATATGTGTGTATGTGTGTGTGTGTGTGTGTGTGTGTGTGTGTGTAGTTTGTTTTTATTTAAATCAGAAATTCTTTTTTAGTAACCAAGCCAGTTTTTTGTTTGGTTGGTTTTTATTTATTCTCTGAGCATTTCACATATGTATGCAAGGTTTCTTAATCATATCCACTCCCATTCTCTCCTTCCAACTGCCCCCCACAACCCCTCAGCGTATCTCCCTCCCAAATTCAAGTTCCCTTTTTTTTTGGTTAACCTTTTGAATCCAATTAGTAGTGCCCATATACACAAGGGTATGGTATCCTTTCAACTGGGGCAAGGGCAACCAATTAGTAGCCATGTTCCCAAAGAAAATCAACTCTCCCTCTCCCAGCAGACAGCAACTGCTCTTACCTAGGGGTGGGGCCCCAGGAGCTCCTCCCAACTCATGGCTGGAAATTTTAGCTGGTCAAGCCAGACTTTTAACCCAATTAAATATCTGCCTCTTACTATTTTGGCAGTGTAACCAAAAGAAATTTAAATAACATTTTAAGGGATCAAAGCCATTTTAATGTCTAAATAACTTAAAATGTATTTTAAGCATATCAAGCTATCATATCAAAATGAAAGAACTAACAAACTTCAGTTTCTTTTTAGATAAAAAGCATTCGTAGAGATTAATCTAACAACTTTTCGATTCCTAGCCTAGCCTGAGTGCCGAATTTGAAATGAAAAAGAAAAAGGTGGCCATACCCTCCACCTCAGCTTCACCTGAACAAACATAAAATGATATCTAGTTTAGATACCTGAAAATTATCAGAACATATCTGTCATAGCTCAGATTCTCACCTAAAACTCACTAAAGTTTATATTTCCATTTCACATAATTAGCCTAGCACAGACTCACAACATAGGTATTTCAGGCAAGTATCCAAAATGCTTGTCTCGCCAATATCCAGCCTCCCTTCTTCAAGCAAGAACCCTGCTACCTCTATTTGACTTTCTGTCCCTCCCTCAGTCTCAGCCTCTGAACTTTAGCATTCAACTATTCAACCTAAGGACTGAGGATAAATCCTTTCCTGGCCAGTGGAATTGCTTCAAGAGCAAAACTGCTAAACCAGTGAAATGCGGATCTGCTGTGTCAGCTACTTGATAGAGTGAACTCCTTAGTTCATCTTGAGATGATGAGGAGCCTGGAGTCATTGCAGCTCTTTTGCTACCTCTAGGATTGAAAAAGGAGGCAGCAGGAAACAGATGAAGATGGAAGACAGGAGAAACCATTGACTTGACTGAGCTCTACGTCCCTTCTTTTCTCCTCCCTCACCCTAGCCCCAGTTGGTTCCATCCCACTTACAAAGGAAAATATCCTACTTACATAAGTCTTTTAAAACCATTAGAATTTCTGGTCCAGTCCTAGTGACACAAACCTGCAACATAGCACTCAAAAGGGAGAGAAAGGAGCGCGGCAAGTTTGAGTCTAGACTGCAAGACCCTGTCTCAAAAATAAAAGTAAAAAGTAAATAAATCTATTGTGCTTTCTGGCTAATAAAATTGCTATTGACCCTTAAACTCAATTAGACTCATGAACTAAGAGTAACTCTAAAGTGTCTTTTAGAATCTTAGTTTCCAAATTTAGCCTTAGGGACACAAACCACCATGTGACCATCTGGCTATTCTTTCTCCCACTGTGCTTTTCAGTAATTTAATCCTCTACTTCCTAATTGTAAAAATGCCAGAAGAGATGTGCTGAATCCAACTAGCGCGTTTCCACATAAAAATGATCGGTTCCGCTGCTAACTGGAAGCTTTTCATCTTGGCTAAGCTAACAATTGTCTTGTGCTTATTTTAAAGCCAAACTTTATTTGTCTTCTAATCTCTTAGTTGTTTTTGACAGTGAATATTTTAAATATTCCTTAACTTTCTCCCAGGACCCCCACTCACTATAGCACCCTCATCCTCATTCAGTTCAGTGTGAACTTTGTAAAGTTCCTTCCTGCATTCCCTAATAACTACAAGCTCCCAAACTTCTCATTGCTACCCATATTTGTGTGTGCATAGTGTGTGTGTACATGTGTGTGCATGTGTGTGCATGACTATGGCTATGTTGCACATATAAATTTACCTCTTTGTGTCTGGATCCAATTTCATCATCTTCTAAACACTGTATATCCCGAACATTCACTAGAGTGATCTGGATGTCAGATTTTATGGTAATCATAATAACAACAATCCTAGTTTATATTTATTGAGTGTTTACTATGTGTCAGGCACTATCCTAATTGCTTCATGTCTCTTAACTGTCTAATCCTCTTAACAGCCTAGAAAGTAAATACTACTATCCTTACTTACATATAAGGAACTAGAGGCACATAGAGGTGAAGGTCACCGTTAAGTTGGTTGGGGAGCTGAAACTCAAGCCGAATCAATCAGAGCCTATGTGCTCACAACCACTTAGGCTCCATGAAAACATTGTCCAGAAACAAATTCTTACATTGATGTATATAACATTATGAGGTATAAATGTCTTTCATATTAAAATACCCTATTAAATTAATGGTTAAATTACTATTATTCCTATTTTACAAATGCACAAAAAATTCAAAGATTAATGGGCTTATTTATCCAAGGTCATTAAACTAATGAATGGTGAATCCACCATTTCCATCCAAGCGAAGGAAATTTAGATCAGAAGATTGTTTTCCCGTGGGCTCTTTGTATAAAGATAAATGTTTGAAACTTCGATAAAAATAGCTAGCCAAACTCATTCTCTATAACTTTGTCACATTAAATGGCAGCCTCTGGGCTATCTGGGGGACATCGACATTAATGATCAGTTAGTATTAGAATTTATTTTGTTTTCAGTCTCCAAACTGATATCATGGTCCCAGTCCCTACTGAACTCTTTCCCTCCTTCTTCCTTAACTGTTCTTTGACTTTCAGTATCATTATCCATTTCAGATAAATGAAACGGACAGGGTCCAAGGAGGAGTCCGCCAAGTCCTCAATTTCCCTTTTCAAGTAACAGGTAAGAAATATGGAGCACGTCTTGGCTGCTTTTTGTCTAGTAAAGTAAAAGCCTGGCTTTGTGTGACTTGATTGTATGGAGACTGAACACCTCCAAAGCAAACCAACAAAAGGAAACATCTTCATGTGGTTTACTTAGATACACTTAAAAGAAAAATAGATGTCCTAAACCCTAGTGTCTTGGAATATGGCTTTATCTGAAATAGGGTGGTTGCAGACATTGTTGGGTTTATAGCTAGTTAAAATGAGCTCATACCAGACTAAGGTGGGCCCTTAGTCCAATGGAACTGCTGTCCTCACAAAAAGGAGGAACAGAAAAGAAAAAAGGTAGCTATGTAGAGACAGAAGCATAGATAGTAGCTGTGTCCTCATGAACAAGGACTGCCCAGGGCCATGAGAGGTAATGGTATGCAAGGAAGGACCCTCCCCTAGAGGACTTGGAAAGAGAGTGCCCTGCCAATACCTTGATCTCGGATTTCTTGTCTCCAGAACTGTAAAAGAATACATTTCTATCATTTAAAGTCATTTTCTTTGTGGTACTTCGTTACAGTCATTGTAAGAAACTAACACGTTCTTCTTTTCTTCTCTCCCCCATCTCAGTCTCATTTCTACATTCAAGAAAATCTTCACTATATATGCACATATATGAAATGTACTATGTTGCATAATATGTAAATAAATCATTTATTTTACAAAAACATAATAGCATCTCAGCGAGAAACTTTTAAACTGGATATAGAGAAAACAATGAAGCTTTAAAGACATGGTTGTCATTTGCTTTTGGAAAAACTAAAAAAACATACGTCTCCACTTAAATTTACACATTTTATGTAATTGAGGGACTCCCAATTATAGTGGGATGTGATGACACTAACCAAGAAAAAATGCCTGATAAATCACTCAGTATTTCAAAGACCCCACTCTTACTGCCCCCAAACTATCTCCAATCTATTCCTTCTGTGTTTAGTAACTTCCCTGTCAAGATGGAGATCAAAGTCTTTGGTACCAACTAGTGTGACAACTGGACATTTCTTATGCTCTGAGTTATACTCCTTAAGCTCTTAGATGCACTCTCTAAGCTCAAAGCTGCAAGTTGGTTTCCAGCACTGTTTTTCAACTCCACTACCTTCACCCTGCCTCCTTGTACAATTCCTGCAAGCACATTCTTTCCTTCTTCATGTGGTTATCTTCTGCCTCTGTGCCTCTCATCCCCTGTATAAAAATACCTGTTGTCTCAGAGTAAGGGAGCACCCTACTCCAGTATGAACCCATGTTATCTTTACAGGTTGTATTACAAGCACCAATTTCTTCCTTTACCCATCTTTCTTCAGTCTGTGAAACAAACAATTCAAAAGATATGACCACTATAGTCTAAGTGGATGAGTGGACATATAGACGTGGAAAAAAAACTGGTCAAATTTAAATTGGTCTCCACAAGTGCTTATCCTAACCCCACTTTAAAATTATTTGCACTATACAATATGGTAAAGCTATTCAGTTAAACTGTATTCTTTCCTGCTATGCAAACAAAAATGCCAAACATCGCTCTTATTTTGACTAAACTGTTGAATTTTCTCTGACAATAAAACAAATAAATGTCTTAAGCACTGAGCTCATCAGTTCATAAATTCAAAAGTGTTCACTTGATCTCATTCCCACCGAAATTGGTAACATCTGGAAAGACTCCTCTAACATTCAAATGCACATTTAAAAATAATACTATTCAATATATTTAGGTATGTTGTATATATTTTGCAGCTAACTCTTCTTGGCAGGAATATCAAAATGCAGTTCTGCTTCCACAGGTAGCATGAACATTTTTCTGGTTGATTCAAAGCCCAAGTGCTCTCTGGCTGCAAGTGCTAGGCAAATGAGGACAGTATCCGTCTTATCTCCAGCGCTGCACCTTCCCATGATTGTGGAAGAGCACAGCACTTTCTGGCTGGGTGAAAATGCAAGAGAAGCCTCACCAGCCGAACAACTGCCCCTTACTCTGCTCAGTGGGTTTTGGTTAAGTGCTGTATCCTGAAGTTGAAGGTGATCCAGCACTTGCTAAAAAGCCTGCTTAATGCATCTGGAATTTGACAGAGATGCCCAAGGGAGTTGGCATCACTTCCTTCTCCGGATTCTCCCAACTCTATCCCAGTATTAAGTGAGATCTTCAACAAGTGGAATACTTATACTTTCCTGTTTGAGTCCCCTTAGGAATGTCTTCACTGAGTTATGGTTTAATACCATATCCTCAGCCTTCAAAGAGGACTGATTGATTCAAAAGGTCAATCTGAACAATCTTTCTGTTCAACCAAGGTAGAGTTGAAGGTGCTGTTTATTATTTTAAAAGCCCCTAGTGCAAAATTCCACAAAATTTTTTTTCTATGAATTTATGTCCTGAAATAAGCTTTTCCCCACTTCTGTGTACTAATGCTTATGCTTGTGTTTAGGTCAAACAATGAAGGTTATGTAACCAATTTATTTCCCTTTTGCTCTAGAAGCAAAACTTTCAAATCAATTAAGTTCAGTAACTAAAGAATTTCCTTATCTACTATATTCAGTGACATAATTCTAATGGTTTCGATATTTGTTTTAAATGGCTGTTTACATTTGTCTAATCACGTCATGATTCCATTTTACAAGACATTTCAAATATTCAGGGTGGTAATAAATCCTAAAACCTAAACTGTTTCTCCACAATTTTTTAAAAAAGGAATTTAAAAGATGCTTCAAGAGACACAAGTAATTTTCTTCATTTGAAGAACAATGACAGTGGAGGGACTGGATGATCACACTGTTGCATTACACAAACCAAAGTAATGCTGATCATATACAGTATCACATCTTTACTTTTTAAAATCAACTTGTTTTGGTTTTGGTGATGCTCAGATGTATACAAAACTCAAAAAGAAACTGAAGACAAATTCATGCTTTTTGCTCCGGTCCACAGAGTATTAATAGCTTTTAGAATTGAAATTGTTTTATTAATTTGATTAGGTTGAAGGAAAAATCCAAGATTCATGAATAATTCATGCTTCTGTCAGATCCTACAAAGCCTTATGGAAAGTACTATTATACCTCAAAAATGCTGTCACAGTAGACCATACATTTAATTTTCAATAACATTGATTTATAGTTTTATAAAGAAAAATAATAAATATAATGAATTACCCCCATATTTCCTGATCTCAGTCACTATAAAATAACTGCTGTAGTTTTACATTTCCAGTGTGAAATATTAAATGCATAAATCAAAACAAAATTATTTTTCATCTAGAGAAAGAGACTGGTTCCTGAGACTGACAAATTCATTTTATTTTAAAATTTATGTTTTAAGGGGGTGGAAAAAACTCTAGTGAATCTCTACTAGTTAGGTAGAAAACAAGTGCTTACATTTGACTATTTTGCCTGTGATGTTTTTCAAACAGGTACTGTGTGTGACAAGTTATTAAGATTCCTACAACTCTAAACTTATCAGAAGCCAAATTGTACTTGCCTACATGAATCATTTTTCTTTCCCACTTCCTTTCTCATGGCATTTCCTTTTTCCATAATTGTTTCATTTTAAATTGCCACCCAGAGATAAGCTTCGCCTACAATATGCTTCGCCAATGCCAGCAGACTGGCATGTTTGTAATTCCAATGCGCTCTTAGAGCTACAACTATGCAATCATGTAATAGGAAGAACATTGTCTAACCAGAACAACTCAGGAGAGAGACCAATTTTTAAATAGGCAGAAACAGATGCATGGACTCTTATACTTTCTCAACTTCCTTGCTTCAGTTTCCTTGAGAATAAGAAACAGTATTTTGAAACTTTATTTTAAAAAGTAAATCTAATCATGAGAATTCATTTTCACATTTAAATACCTCTCAGCTTTTGTGAATGTTCAACATCATCCACAAGAAGTTTTCAAAAGGTGCAATGAAGACTGATTGCAAAAACGTGCAAAAACCTTGACACACAGGGAGCTCTGCATTAATAGGCCAAGAAGAAATTTAAATCATCTATTGACTGTGGGATTGGAAAACTGGGAACAGCCATCACATTAGTGTGGTCTCTAAGGCTCATCTACATGCCGAAAGCAGACAAATTTAAATCAGCTTTAAAAAAAACTTAAGGGTTACATGATTCTTAAGGTATTATGTACATCTTTGCCAATCATGAATACATTTGCTCATTGATTCTAAAGGTAAATTTTTTACATATCACTTCTTAATTTAAAAAATTTTGTCACACAGCTAAGTACAAACTCTCCTCTTGGAGGTTAGTGCTTCTATACTGTGAGTAAAGCAAGGAATCTGTCTTTATTTTAATTGTTGCAATAACTCAGTATAGTTTTAAGGTGTTGTGTCTTCTGGAGGAGTTTCATAAAGAGAAGAAAGAACCTCTGCAGTCCTGAAATAACTGTCTGGCGATGATCTGAACAGGCCTCCCTAAAAATAACAATGGACTGCAGACTTCATAAACATTTTTAGAAATTAAATAGCTGCTAACTCATTCCATATGGAAGCAAATTCACAGAGTCCAACATGTTGTTCACTGAGCTCATCATAACATATATACCAAAGGAAAAGGCACATCCATTCCTAAAGTCATTCATGAGAAGTCAGAGGAAACAGATGATCCTGAAACCTCTTTAAAAAAAGAAAAAGTCAGCATACTCTAAAATCCACATGATACTCCAGGCTTCAATCTCCGTGGATAGGCAATGTCTGGTCAGGTAATCTTCAAAGATCCCCAATAATAATAAATACTCATTAAATAAAGGCATAGCAAAATTACTAAAATTGCAGTCAGTAGTTATAATTGTAAACCATGAATATATTTGAACTTTCTATTTGGTCCAAAAGAATAATATCTCATAAACCTATTTTTACAATATACTTAACACATATAGAACCACAAGAATTTTTATAGATGCATTAGCATGCCAAATATTAGGTTTCATAATGGCACTTTTCGGAAATAAGTTTTTGTTGTTGTTCATCCTCTGTTCACCTCCCTTTTCTGGTTCCCTTCCACCCCCAGTAACCTCCTTTCCATTTTCATGTCTCTGTCCTTTTATCACATACCCCTCCACCCACTTCCCCAACATCTCCCTGTCTTGAGGTCTCCTATCCAGTTTCATGGCCTACCACTAGGGATTCAAATGATAGAAAAGCTGACTGATTGATTCTATGTCTACAGAGACATGCTCCATTATTCAAAATGACCCACTGGTCCTTATTCTTAGCCCCAAGTAAGCCTCCCAAGCTCAGTTTTGGTTTTATTTTGTTTCATATTTGTATTCCCTTCACAGAATGAAAAAGAATGAGAAAACAGAAAACTAACAGCCCAGTCTCCCATCTGTTAGTCTGTTTACCAACGTTTCAGGCTCATCCACACCAAGGGTTTATCCATCTCAACTTTATGCTAATAAAGTTGGAGAAATTGGTTTCCTCTGTAAGAAAACACTTAAACTTCAAAGTATGTCCCCTGAATTCATACCCCTGATTTTCTTTTTTTGATCTTTACATCTGCTGTTGTATAGATTCAGAAACCCCTGAGATCTCTACCTCCCTCCAACAATTCCAAACACATGGCTAATATTTAACATCCAGAACTTCATCTTCGCTGTTTAATACTTATAATTTCGAATGAAACTGTCACAAGAAATAAAGTTTAAAGAAGAGATAAAATCAAATACATCCTCAAGACTAAATTTATTCTGGGTTTTATAATTTAAATCAAATTGATTTTTCTAAATAAAGGGAAGGTTAAGTTTCTAGGGCTGTTGCCATAGTGAAAAGTAATAGGAAAATCTATAGGCGAGTAGTGGAGGAAGTCTGGTGCAGCTGATTGCATTCACACTAGGGAGACACAGCAGGGCCGTGATATTATTACCTATATGATCGTTACAGCATGTTTGTTCCTGGATGCAGGCAGAGGCATAAGAAATGTGTCTGAGGAGAAGGGGTAAGATAACTGTGGAAATCTTTGTTACATAGATTCAAATTTTGAAGAACTGAAATTTGCTGTGAGTTAATGCTTGGGTGGTTATCTCAACAGAAGAGTTTAAGTTCCTCCATTTTAATCTGAAGTCATGAGCATCAAGTGGCTCGTCTCTGGTAGGGGGTGCAGAGGCGAAACAGTTTCTCACTGTTTATTCGCAATTTCAGGGCCATTTTGTAAATTGTTGGAATAGCTGGGCATTTGCAGTGTGAGCATTCATAGAGTACACTCAGAGTTTAAATGGATGGTCATTTGGAGACATACGCTCAGTCTAAAACTTTTGGTTACCTATCATATGGTGATACCTGAAATTTCATCATTAAAGGTTGGTTTTGTTTAAGAGCTTAGCAAAAGTGGCTACTTACAGGAGCTGGAGGAGAATCTGAATGTAAACAAATTCTTCTCAGTATGTATTCTTATTTTGATGTAAGAATGTATAACCACACATTAAAGATACCCTTACAATGTGTCCCCGCACACCACATGGCATGTTTGGAGAACTTAACTGGCAATACAGCTGCAAGGAAATGGTCCTCAAGGGAGGCACATAGCTAATGAGGGCTTCCCTAATGTTAACTTATGAAAGAGCTGAGTTGTTCCTTCCTTCCTTACCTTTCTTCATTTCACCATAGGATGATGCAGCAGGTTACCTTGAACTTCCCAGTCACCTGAATCACGGCCAAATAATTCCTTACTAATGAATACTATAAATAATTACAAATACTACAAATAATTCCTTTATACCTTACTAAGCTTCAGGCATTCTAGCATTAAGTAACATTTTTTAATTCAAATTTTTATTATTTTGAGAATTTCGTGTATGAATACTGTATTTACATCTTTTCCACCTCTCTGTTTTCCCCCTCCAACTCCTCCCATGTCCCCCTGAACTACCTCAGGAATATATTGCCTTATTACTGTTACACACACACACAGAGTCCATTTAGTGTTGCTCATATGTACATGCAACTGACTACTTGGGATTGGATAATCTATCAGGGAGCCCATCAAGTGAGAAATCTGATTCTCCCTCTGTCAGCAGCCGTTGATTGCCTGTAGCTTTTCATCTAGGGGTGGGGCTTTGTGCAGGTTCTCCCATCCCACACTGTCATATTAACTGGTGCTGGCATTATGCAGGTCTTGTTTAGGAAACCATATTGTTGAGATTTCATGGGTGTAGCTTCCCTGTCATGTCTAGAAGAGACTATCTAATGGTAGGTGTCCTGGTCCTTTGACTTTTATAATCATCCTGCCCCCTCTTTCCAGGTGTTCCCTGAGTTTTATGTGTAGGAGATGCATTGTAGAGTATCAGTTGGGAGTGGGTACCCCATGACCACTTATTCTCCACATTTTGACCTGTGCATCTCTGTCTATAGAGCCTCTGTTGAAAAAAAGAAAGGCTCTTTGATGAGAGGTGAGAGCTAGACTTATCTATGTCAATAAGGGTAAGTATTTAAAATACAATTAGAAATTATATTAGTTTAGGAAAATGGCAGTAGTAGGTTCTCCTCTAAGGTTTATGGCTTATCTAGTCACTGGTATTTGGTGAGGTTTACAGTACCAGGCATGAATTCCCTCTTACCGAGTAGGCATTAAGTCCAACTGGACAGTTGTTGGTTACCCCCAAGAGAAAAGTGCTATTATTGGACCCTTAGGCCAGTTTCACAGGCCAGTCTTTGTGGTGCATAGGTTTTACTTCTGCATAGGACTATTGATTACTTTTCCCACATAGCAGCTTACATAGTGCCTTCTGGTATCATGAAAACTGGTACTCAGGGAAGCAGTTTCCAGTTTAGTTCCACCCTGATTCCTCCAAGTTCTATGTCAGGAGTGTGTGGTATCTTCAATAATAGGGTCTTACCTTCAAGTTCTGGGAGACATCCAAGGGCAATGGCAAAAGTCTATATTGTTTTGAGAGCTTTTGTATTCCCCTGACCAAGAACTCAAAGGCAGGGTTCCCTGACTGACACTGGGATTTTGTTAGATACTCCATGGCTCTTAGGAGGACCTTTATCACCTCATATGGCATAACTCCATTTAATTG
>NW_008342282.1:1407957-1420084 GCF_000622305.1 Nannospalax galili | reverse complement strand
TATATATATATATATGTGTGTGTGTGTGTGTGTAAGTATATTCACATATTTTATTTATGTATTTTGAAGTAAGCTTATAAAATAGAATTTTTCCCTATAGCTTTTTCAAACATCCTTAGTGTTATCTCTTCTTCTTCTCCTTCCCTCACTATACACCTCCTTCCCCCTCCCCAGTTAAAGTCCTGCATTTTTCCCATTTTCCTTTCATGGTGCCTATGTCGTACTACCCCCCCACCCCCATCTCTGAGCTCTTTCTCCTTCTTCCCTCATGTTCCCTTTCTACTTTCCTGGCTTCTGAAGTTACCTCAGGTTATAGGCTCAAGTTCAAAGATTAGGAACTAGGATCAAAAAAAAAAAAAAGCATGTGGTATTTGTCTTTCTGGGTCTCAGATACCTCACTCAGTATAATACTTTCCAATTCTATGCATTTACTTGTAAATTTCATGATTTCCTTTTTCTTTACAGATGAAGAGACAGACTCTCAATATGTACCACATTTCCATTGTCTATTCATCAGTTGTAAGACATTTAGGTTGTTTCCATTTCCTAGCTATTGTGAATAGAGCAGCAATGAACATGGCTGATCAGATACCTCTGTAGTAACATATCAAGTCCTATGTCAAGGAGTGGTATAGCTGGGTCATGTGGCAGATGTACTATTAGATTTCTAAGAATTCTCTACACTGATTTCCATAGTAGTTCCATCTGTTTGCAACCCCACCAACAGTGAAAAGAGTGTTTCCCTTTCCCTGTATTCTCACCAGCATTTGTTGTGAATGATTTTCTTGGTCTTAGCCATTCTGACTGGTATAGGGTTAAATATTAAGGTGATTTTAATTTGCAATTCCTTAATTGCTGAGGATGTTGACAATTTTAAATATATTTCTTAGCTATTTCTTATTTCTTCCTTTAAGAATCACTGTTCACATTCAGAGCCCATTTTATAATTGAGTCATTAGTTTTCTTGATCTTTTCATTTTTTAGATTTTTATGCATTCTGGATATTAATCCTCTATTGCATGTATAGCTATAAAGATCTTCTCCCAATCTGTCGGATTTCTCTTCGCATAATTGATTGTTGCCTTTGCTATACAGACGCTTTTTAGTTTTATGAGTCCCATTTGTCAATTATTGGTCTTGATTCCTGAGATAATGGAGTACTATTCAGAACAGTCTTTCTGGCACTTATGTCTTAAGTACTACCTATGTTTTCTTCTAACAGTTTCAGCAAATTGAGCCAGGCATGATGGTGTCCAACTCTAATCCTAGAACTCAGGAAATAGAAGCAAGAGAATCACAAGTTTGAGATCAGATTGACCTGCATAGTGATTGAGACCCTATCGAAACCTTCTGAATTGAATTATTTCTTCTTTAAAGTTTAGTTGTTGTACATAAGCTTAAATTGAAACATAAATGAACTAGAAGTAATTCTAAAAAGAAGAATATTTTTCAAGAAGTAACAGAGTTGTGAATGTGAGAAACCCTGGACACAATATTATCTCTATCTGTGAATTCTTTTCAGAGTTTGCCTGTCAAATCTAATTCATCACATCATCTGTGGCTATCCTTACTAGTACAGACATCATAAACAGTTCAAGTTTGAAAATAACCAAGTACGGATTGGTGGGGCAAGCATAATGGCACACACCTTTAATCCAAGCACTCAGGAGTCAGAAGCAGGCAGATCTCTATGAGATTGGGGCTAGCCTGGTCTACACAGTGGGATCCAGGCTGGCTGGGGCTACAGGAAGACCCTGTTTCAAAAAACTAAAAAAAGAGAAAGGATTAGTAATGACAAAAAGAAAGAGGAAGAGGTTGTGATAAGGAGAGATAATAGAAAGAAAGAAATCACCTAATCTGCTAATTTATACAAAGCAGGTACCTTGTGTGTCTGCCTCATGAAAAAAGATATTCTGGATTCACATACAGAGAGAGAGAGAGAGAGAGAGAGAGAAGAGAGAAGAGTGAGAAGAGAGAGAGAGGAGAGGGAGAGAAGAGAGAGAGGAGAGGGAGAGAAGAGAGAGAAGAGAGAAGAGAAAGAGAGGAGAGGGAGAGAAGAGAGGGAGAGGAGAGGGAGAGGAGAGAGAGAGAAGAGAGAGAAGAGAGAGAGGAGAGGGAGAGGAGAGAGAGAGAGATGATTTATACAATATAACAGAATCCAACTGAGATTTACTCACAGGTGGAATTGTGTGGTCTGTAAGTCTTAAAGAGTTATACTGTCTACTAAAAACAAAAAAATTCAAATTCCAATGGCTTAACAAAATAAACATCTATTTCTTATTCATATCATGGTCCTAAAAGGTTGTTGGTCTTTCCTGAGCAGGTTTCCTTCAAGTATTGACTTGGGAATAAATGTCTCTTCCATCTTTGTTACACCATCTTTCACACATGGCCTCCACTTCTCCCAAGGAAAAGGAAGACAAGACATGAACTCTAATGAGGGCTAGAAGTTGGAAAGATCATTTCTGCTTGTACCCATGGCCCTTAAGAACAATAAGGAGTGTTACAAATGTAGCTTTCTTTGGTGCTCAGGAGAAGGAAACAAAAGAGATGAACACTGAATCCTGTATGTTTATACAATTTTACACAATTCCCCTTGCTGGTTAGCAAATATCCACTTCAGTCTTCCTCCCATACTCCTTATTGGCCACTGCATCAAATTCAAACCTCTGTATCTATAGGCAAAATATAATCTTTCCTCAAGGCTAGATATGACTAATCTAGGTTTGTTGCAAACGCACTGAAAAGACAAATAATCTGTCCTCCACATGCACGTTCCCTGTGCATGGGATAAGAGCAGGGTTACAGCAACAAACATTCCCATGTGTTCATAGAGAGCTCTGAGTCACACAGTCAGCGATGGTCCATTGCAATTCTTAAGTCCTACTAGACAGATAGAGGCAGTTGCCTAATTTGGGCTGATCCCATTGGGCTTGATTCTTGATTTCTGGAAGAATCTGACTGTCAGTTTTCCTTTATGACACCTGACTCACTTTCTGGGTGGCCTTTTTGCCCATCATCATTCTTAGTCATATTGAATGGAAATGTTTCAGAACATGGCTTCCTCAGAGGTTTTAAAACCTCCTAAGCTTTTCTTAGTCCATATTGATGGTGGATACCTGTCTTCACATGTGTTCTCTTAAGATCAAACACTGGACAAGGATTGAGATGCAAGCACTTTGTCTGGAAGCTGATAAAAAGAAAGACTGCAATGACAATATCTGGTATAAGGTTACTTAAAATTCCAGTCTTCAAAAGCATCTTTAGTCTGTATTCATTCTTTCTTTGGCAATACAATTCCCTCAGTGACTTAATGGGCTTCCAATGCATTTGCCATGAGATAGTAAAAACCTCTGACTTTATTTCTTAGATACAATTCATTTTTATTTTATTTTATTTGTTATTTTTATTTTATGTGTATGCATGTATTGCCTGCATGTAGGTAGGTGCACCCATATCATGCAATGCCCACAGAGGACAGAAGAGGCTGTCGGATCCCCTGGAACTGGAGTTACAGACAGTTGTTAGCTGCCATGTGGGTGCTGGGATTCGAACCTGGGTCTTCTGCAAGAACCGTGTTCTTAAACACTGAGCAATCTCTCCAGCCCTAGATACAATTCTTAAGTCAACTTTGTTATCTTTCTTTTTTACCCTCATGGCTCTGATGCCAATTTACCTCGGAGGATGAGGCAATCTTCCTTATCAGTAAATAGCCAGTAAGAATTAGTTGATAACTAAGTGACTGCTATACCTTTAATCTGATCTCCCTGTTACTTGATTCGACTAACAATTTTTTAAGCTCAGCTTTTCTTGTTTCAGATTTCTAGACATCTTTCCAAGTGGACATTTTTAAACTCCATGTACTCCCTCTCATTTCTGCTTGTGAATCAGCCAATATTCTTGAATCCATTGCTTTTTTCAAAACCTAGAGAAATACAGCCTGTAACAACAAGTCCGCTCTCATTCATTTCTGTCATCTCTCCAGAGATGCAGACTCAGTAAGGAATTGTCCTGACCTCTAGCCTATGACAAGAAAACCTTGCCCAATTTAGATTTTAAATGGCAATGCTGTACTTCTGATATAAACCTCTCTGGAGTTACTATAAGAAACAACCTCAATCCCAAATGCCTAACGCCAAGACATGTTTCTCATTTAGACCCATTCTGAAGTGAGTTGGTAGCTTTAGGGGGCTGCATTCCTTCTGCAGACTCAAAAATTCAGGTTGCTTCCATTTTGTAGCAGTTTCATCTCCAAGATAACTACCCTCATCATTTATTATTCCATTTTCTGCTGCTGTGACAAAATATCTGAGAGGAACAACTTAAAGGAGGAAAGGTTTCACTTGGGCTCAGGGTTTGAAAGGTTTCAGTGATAGTTGATTTGTCCCACTGCTTTTGGGTTGGTTTCATGGTGAAAGGTGTAGTGGAAAATATCTGCTCTCCTCCTCCAGGCCAAGAAGCTGAAAGAGAAAGACAAAGAAAGAGGAGGACTAGGAATAAGATATACCCTTTAAGATCATGCTCCTTAGGGACCTACTTCTCCAAAGTAGTACTCATCTGATAGTTCACTTAGCTCTGAATAGATGAATGGATTCTCTCATTCATGAAGACAGAGCTTTTATGACCCAATCACTTATGAACACTGCTACAAGACCAAGCCTCACCATATGATTCTTCAGGGAACATTTCATATATGAACCATAATAGTCACCAAGGCAGGAAAACGGTTCAGAAAATAAAGCAGTTTTGAAGTCCAGCCTGGAAGTGATGGGCATCCCTTCCACTGGCGCTTCTTTAATCTCACCTTAACTGCAAGGGAGCTTGAAACTGCCATTTGGCATGTACACTGAAAGAAGAAATCAGTTCCTTTAACTACTGTAGCACCGTGACTGACATGTACTACAATTCCAAAGGAGGACTGACCTTCAACCAAATAAATCGACTATAATAAGATTCTATACTTATTATAGTCTAGATAGAGGGTCGGGGCCTCCCTGGTATCCTGTAAATCATACCCCAGTCACTTGCCTGCCCATTCAATATGTAAGACTGTTTCTATATCAACAATTTTTATTGTTGTTACAAAGTAAGCAACAAAAGACTTGCTTGCTCCCTTCAGTGGCCTGCCTTGCAGTGATGGCACATGTGACTATTTGCCTACCAGTCTCCTAACACGAAACATTGCCAGTTGCCTCAGAAACAGACACAGTAATAAGAAAGTCTACTTTTGATTTCCTAGAGTCATCCTTGTTAAAACAGATTCTGAGCTTTCTGTAATATTGAAAACCTTGGAAAACAAATTATCCACGTTACTTCATCTACCAAATACCTTTGTTTTGAAAAAATGCATTTGTTAGGCTGGCGATATAGCTCAGGGGCAGAGAATTTGTTGAGCACGCCTGAGACCTTAGATACAGGTGTCAACATGCGTAAACAAATATGGAAACTGAGAGAAGTCCTAGAACATTCACCCTAGAGAATAAGAGTGAGACCAAGATCCAAATAGGGTTTTAGGAATCACATGATAGATATACTTAACTTAAGCCAAATCAATTACTCATGTTCAAGATTTAGTTTTAAAATATTACAAAATGTGAGGCTGGGCATGGTGGCGCATGCCTGTAGTCCCAGCACTTGGGAGGCAGAAGCAAGCAGATCTCTGTGAGTTCAAGGCCAGCCTGGTCTACATAGTGAGTTCCAAGACAGCTGGGGCTACAGGGAGACCCTGTCTCAAAAAGATCTTAAAAATTACAAAGTGTGATAATTACATTTTCATTTATGCACTATTTTTCACACTACTCAGTTTTTCTTCCATATATATTACATAGAACAATCTGTACAAAATCACTTCCATTATATACCATAAGAATAAAGGGATTTTTCAAGGTAATTTTGACTGTACAATTAAAATTTTGATTCTAACTGCCTCATAAGAGACAATTCCATATCCATCTCCTTCCTGCACATGACCTGCATTCTGATGTATTCTCTCTTTTCTGGTTCATATTCTGTCGTGCTTTTTGTATACATCTCTAACTTGGTAACAAACATCCCTTTCTGAAAAAGATTTTTGTTGGATAGCCTGAATCTGATTTTCTGTAGATTAATATATATATATATATATTTGCCAGTAAAGAGTTGACCTCTGTCATGTGTTTTCTAGGACCTCTCTCTCTCTCTCTCTCTCTCTCTCTCTCTCTCTCTCTCTCCCCATCCCCATCTCTCTCTCCCTCCTCACCAGTTAAAGTATTCCCATTTTCCCCATTTATCCCTTGATAATACCTGTCTCCTATGATTCCCCCCTCTCTTGAGCTCCTTCTTCCCTTTTACCCCCATGGTTCCCTGTATAACCTTCCCTCTTCCCCTCACAGCTAAATACCCCCATTTTATCCATTTCCCCCCTGATAAATCCTGTCTCCTATTATCCCTTTCTTAGGCTCCTTCTTTCCCTTTACTGCCACAGTATCTTTCCATTTTCCTGACTCCTGCACTTACATCAGGAGCCATACTCACATATAAGTTTTGGTGCTAGGATCCACATATGAGGGAGAACATACATTGTTTGTTTTTCTGAGTCTGTTGCTTCACTTATAACAATTTCTCGATCAATCCATTTACCTGCAAATTTCATGATTTCATCTTTCTTTACCACTGAGTAGAACTCTAGCGTATAAACCTACTGCATTTTCATTATCCATTCATCAGTTGAGGGACACTTAGGTTGCTTCCATTTCTTAGCTATTGTAAAAAGAACAGCAACAAACATACATATACAAGTATCTCTACAATAGGGTGAGTCCTTTGGGTATATGCCAAAAAGTGGCATAACATAATCATATGGTAGGTACATTCTTAGTTTTTTAAGAGTTCTCCACACTGCTTTCCATAGTGTCTGCATGACAGGCAGAGATCCTGATGTGCCTTTCAGACATAAATTCAGTCAAGATTAGCTCAAAACATGACAGGTCCTGAGAAAAGAGAAGCAACCTTTTGTTTCTACAGTTTTCTTCAGTCACGCAGTTCCCACACATTTTTTGCTCTCTTCCATACTTTTCTAGGTCCTCAAAGGCCTTACCACTGGTAAGACCTCCACTGGTAAAAGCAGCTTCTGTTTTTATGAGGAATGCATTTGACCAAATAGTTTCAGCTCTAGTTCTAGATTTACCTAGGAGTTTGATAAACTTGTTGCTTTTTTTATTTCAAGAAGTAAAATACTGATCACAACAATAGAATTTTAAAAATGTATGTCCTACATACTTTTCTTTATTACATTTATTTATTTTGTGTGGGGGGAATGCACACATGTGGAGGTCAGAGGACAACTTGAGGGATTTGATTTTTTTTCTTTCATCATGTGGGTCCTGGGGAATTAACTCAGGACATCAGATTTGGTGACATGGGCTTTTACCTATTGAACCATCTCACCAGCCCAATAGATGTCATTCATTGAGTAATTACTATATGCCAGTCACTATGCTGAGCTTGGTGGATACTGACTCATTTAACTATAACAATTGTGTAAAGCAAATACCTTTATTTTCCCCACTTTATAAATGAAGGCATGTAACGAAGTTAATACTTTTCCAAAGGGCATGCTTCATGCACAAATGGAGATACGGTTAGTACCCACATACTCTGTCTCCAGACCCTGTGGACTGACACATTTTTCCTCTTTAGAAAACTCTTGCTTTATATCTCAGGAGACAATGACTGATTTTAACTTAAAAATAAACTTTCTTTTCAAGATTGATATTTTTAAGATTTTTAGACCTAAGTCCTAGGTTGTTTTCACATTGATTAACTGAGGAAGATCACTTAGTCCAGCATTATTATTTCAAAAATTACTTAAAGCTATTTACTCTGGCAGAAAATCAGTAGGCGCTGTCATTATTTAAATCTTGTTGCTTGAGCACTACACTCACGGAGCTATTTTCTGAGTGGGTGCTCAATGAGAAAAGACAGATATTCAATCAGCCAGACCCCAGAAAACATAAGTGAAAAATGCAAGGTTGTATAAGAAGAGGTTGTGGTGGATATGCAATTAGTTTTGAGCATCTATTCCTTGAGTTTAACTCTGTCTTTTCAATACCAGAAAATTTTCATCAATACGTTTATTCAAATAAGTTAATTTTTTCTTAAAGTATAAAATCATAAATAAGTGATTTACTTACTAACATATAATATACGCATATAAGTAGTCCTAAAATTATGATAAGGTTATCTCCCAAAAAACATACTGTAAGTTGAAAGTATCATAAGTCAAAAATGCATCTAATGTACCCTCATCGATCAAGTGTCATAGCTTAGCAGCACAGTAAACAGTAGAGTAACAGTTGCTTACCCTGATGATCATGTAACTAAGTGTGGTAATGACTGGGCTACCAGTCAGCATCATAGGACAGCATGATACTGAATGTTGCTAGGTTGTGGAAAGATCAAAATTCAAAATTTAGAGTCTGATTTATACTGAAGTGAAAAATTTTTAGTGAAACCATCAGTAAGGGTCTGTCTGAATATAGTCTATGTATCTACACTTAACAAAAATGTTTACTAACAAGACTTTGCAACCATTTGCTTGAGTGTTTGATAAATTAAAGAAACCTAGAGTGTAATGGCAACAAGAGGCCTCATGTGTCTTGTTATATGCATGGATTCCTTCATTCACATCACTGGATGACAGACTGAATCACCTCACAGTGGAAGAATATTGTATTAAAGTGTCCAATTACAGAGAAAGTAAAATCCAAACATACACAAACTGGGATCTGGATTTAAGCACTTACTTAAATTGCCTATTACTCTCTTCAGAAGGTAATTAGGAGAGTATATTGCATTTAGGCTTCTGGGTGTTTCTGTGTACTGCTCTTAGGACAGTGCTTGAACTCCCACCAGTAGAATTCAAAGACAGGGACAGTAGGCAGCTAGCTAGCTATGTGATATAACCTTAATGATATGATGGGTACTTTGCCCCAGCCTATCTGTCCTTCTTTTCCCCCTACTATCCACACTATAAAATTCCTGCTTCTTTTTATTATTCTACAGTCATGCCTGAAGATGGGACTCCATGAAAAACAAATGCATTGTTTCTAAGACAGTAATGGTAACTTACATAGTGAACCAGTGTTTACCTGGCAGATCAGGTAACATGTTTGCTAACAGATTTCAGGGATCTACGAACATAATATTAATCAAGTCCATTTTAATAGAGACACCGGGTAGAAGAGAGGGAGGAAGTGATGGGGGTGCCTGAGTATGTAGTGCTGAGCATGGGCACTTCCAAGAAGATGGACATTTAGGGGTCTTGAAAACCATTTCCAAAAAGCCAGTGGAAGGGTGCCAAGTAACTCAGCTAACCTGAGGTATGTGAGGAGGGTGAATGCTGCTCCTAGCTGCCATATGATAAAAGAAGAAGGGAAAACCATGAAAAGGAGCATGATTTGTGAAATTCAACAACTTTTATTAGAGGAGAGATCAGAATACAATGGCTAAGAAAGTCAAAATTCTTTATCTTCAAATCATGCTCCATTTTCAACCTCACACAGTAATTTCCTGGAGGTGTGATAACTAATTTCCACAAAATTAACAGCAGATAACAACAGAAATTTATCTTCTCACAGTTCTAGGAACAAAAACCTCAAACCAAGATATGAGGGGGAGCCCAGTGTAGTTGCACAGGCCTTTAATCCCAGCAGGCAGATGTCTGTGAGATCAAGGTCAGCCTGGTCTATATAGCAAGTTCCAGGCCTACTGGGATTACAGGGTGACCAAAAAAAACAAAAAAGGAAACATCAGAGGGATGATATTGCTAGAACTCTGGGAGAACTGGCTTCTTGCTGTTATCTGTTGGTGTTAGCAGGAAGCCTTGGGCTTCCTTAGCTTACAGACAAACCAGGTCAGTCTCTCCTCCCTCTGTTGTATGTCTGTCTCTATGTCTCTCTTCTTATGAGGACTTGGATTAAGAATCATCCCAATCAAGTCCGGCATCATCTTAACTTGATACAATTTCACACATCCTATTTACATATAAGGTCACATTCACAAGTTCTGAGGGTTAAGATGTTGGCACATCATTTTGGAGAAGAAAACTCAACCATATTAATCCTCTTCCAAAGAGCAAAGAAACTTCAGTATTAGTGGTCATTATTCCCAGGTCCTGCCCGCAATTTATACAGGATCACTCACATGAGCGGTCATTCAACCCAGGCAGGTAATTTAGGACAACATGATGGCTGTGATTATGAGGCCAAATAGCTCCTCAATATTTAAGATCATATTCTTATTATGTTCTTCCATTTGGAGCTTTTCCAGCATCAGCATTTCCATAAAGTTTTCAGAGTTTCACCTTGGCAGTGGTCCACCACCTGAGCACAGCATTAAGACACTGGCACAGAGACAAAGGACCACTGTTAGGATGAGGAGTGGCACCCCAGAAACACAGAAGAAAGAGAGGAGCTCATCATAGAGACAAAGGAAGCTGTATGTCAAAGCAAAGGGGGTCTTAAAAGACAGGCTCGTGGTTTTTGTTTTGTTTTGTTTTGTTTTTTTAAGAGCTTCTGCACCTGGAATAGCAACTAGATATGTTTAACAAGTAAATACAGTTTTGATTCCGTAACTTTTCCCTGGTTGTTTTTTTTTTTAAACTACATACACACCCAAATTCCAAGTACTACAAAGAAACTAATTACCATCAGTCATTTAATAAATGAAACTCAAGTTATCCATGGTATCCACTGAAAATGGGCCAATGTTAATATACTTACACACCCATGCAAATCACAGTCAGCTAACATGAATCAGTTTACTAACCATCAGCACTTAGGACATCAGCCCTTGAGAGCGGAAGCTTTAGAACAATGCTCAGATGAGATGGAGAGGCTATGAAAATCAGAACTGGGCATTAACAGCGCATGTCCATCACACACAAATTAAAAAACTTGAAAACTGTTAGAGGTCCAAGGGGCAAAAGTGACCTCTCAATTCCTTAAAACCAATTTTATAAAAAAATAACTTAGGAGCAATAAGATCTGAAACCTCATGCCAAATAATAATGCTGTAGGAACACCGGCTAACCCCTGGCCTCCAACATTCAACAAGACTGACCCTTATTACTTTTAATTTATTGACTCATGTAAACTAAAGCCACTGCGAATTAAGTTTTGCACCATCCTGGCCTGCATTGCCATGAAGACAGAAAAAACATGGATATCTACTACATGCTACACACTGCTTTAAAAGTTGGCCATTCATAAGTAAACAGGTAGAGTCTTTACTCCATAGAAATACCACGCTGGTGGAATGAAGAAGAAAAGCAAGTCTAAGCTTAGAAATAGGCATGATAGTTCAGGAAGAAGTTGGCTTTTATTCCTGTTATATAAGCATTTTAAGATGAGAACATTTCTTTCTATTTTAACTTCTGAGACAGTGTCTCATGTAGCCCAGGCTGGCCTCTAACTCAATATGTAGCTGAGGATGGTCTTGAACTTCTGCTCTTCCTTCTTCCACTTCCAAATTGCTGGGATTGCAAGATTCCAAGTGTGCATCACCATACCAGGTTTATGTGGTTCTGGGAATCAAACCCTATGCTTACTGTATACTAGGCAAGCACTCTGTCAACTGAGCTACATCGCCAACCCCAAGAATTACATTCATAAGCGGAAGTTCCTTCTAGATTTTAACTACCTTCAATCAATCGAACCAGGTCTTCTGCAAGAGCAGCCAGTGCTCTTAAATGCTGAGCTATCTCTCCATTCCATTAAGGCTTATTTTCAAGAAACAGAGAGTCCTATAAAGAGTCACAATTTTTGACTGTTATTACCCGATAGAAGCAAGTCCAAACTGTCTGTTTAAAATGTCCTCAGCATGCTGAACAAGGCCTGACATTGTCTCTTGCCTCTGTGTGTCTTCAGTCTCAAGTCCTACCACACTTCCTGGCTTACCGTGCACTAGCCACATGGACAGTACTGACGGCCTTGTTAATAGCATTTTTTCTGATACTTCTACTTGGAACTCTTTCTTCAACTATCTTAGTAGCCTAGTTCTAATGTCCAATGCTACCTTAGAGAAACAAACCTCGTCCAACTAAGGAAAGTTTCTTGAAATGACCTTAAATTCCCCCTCTCTCTCCCTT
>NW_008342282.1:1389989-1407827 GCF_000622305.1 Nannospalax galili | reverse complement strand
CTCTTTCTCTCTCTCTCTCTCTCTCTCTCTCTCTCTCTCTCTCTCTCTCTCTCCCCATATGCATATTTCTTTCTCCTTACTCACTTTTTCCTTCCTTTTGTGTGTGAAGCAATGTATTATGTAATGCAAGCTCAAGATTCTCCTGCCTCCCAAGTGCTAGGATAGCAGATGTGCACCACCAATCCTGGCTCTTGTCTTTCCTTTAACCACTGTCCTCTTCCAAATTATAGCCATAATGACAGAGCTTCTATCACTGACAAAGAGTAGTTGTAAGATTAATTTCTAATGAATAAACAATGAAGAGGTGGGATGCCCAGCCAAATTCCAGAACGAGTGAAACTGGGAGTTAGGAAACTTCAATGAATTTGTTCATCTACTGTTCTCCTCTCCCAACCTCTTTTGTCTTGTCAATTTACACCTTTTGTTTTTCTTTCCAGATGTGTGTTCTCTTTCTGCTAACCAGTGTGCACACAACTGAAAACTCCCAGAAGACTCACAGTAGCCTGCAGTTCCAGTGGTCATCAGTCTTCTACCTTCTGTCTCTTGGTTCTGATTCTCAAGTGAGATGAAACAGTGACCCAGCACAGCCTTTAGACTGACTCAACCTTTGTAGGTCACCAAAAGGAGTGACAGGGACTTGATATCATCACGTGGACTGAGCATGGTCTTCTAGGTCCACCACTGCTACAGGAGTTGCCAAGAGATACTGCTACTAACTTAAGGGGATTTATGCTGGTCATCAACACTGTTTGCTGAAATTAAAAATGTAAAGCAAGCTCATTTCAGACAGTCCCATCCAACTTTAGCACCTTGATGATCTGAGAGGGAACTTAAATATGTTTTGTTTCCTTTTCTACTTCCTTACATTTTGTATTTAAGATTCTTTCAATTGTAAGTTACCAAAATCCAAAATCTGCTTTGAAAGACTTGAAATTTACCGACTCATAGAACTAAACAAGACAGAGATGTTCTGCAGAGGTCTTCTAGACTGAAGCAAGGATTGATTCAGACCCTGAATTATCTTTGTTTTGTTTTTATTATTTCCCTACTTGATATCCCTACTTGATTTTATGTTTTCAAACTGAGTATCAGAAGCCCCCTGCCTCCATCCCATGTATCCAAGTCCTACAAAAGTGCCATTGAATAGGGTTACTTTACATTGAATTACTTAAACATGTTAAAGGAATATGGTGTTCTGATTGGCTTAGGCTGTAGCACATATTCTGTACCTAGAATAAGGAATGTAGTCAACTCTACCAGAGACCTGTGGGCTGAGACTGAGTGAAAAGAGGTTCTACCAATGCGAAACCCAGATGATAAGCAACAAAACAACAAATTTCCATTATACTTGGCATCTTGTTCAGTGGAACAAGTGGAAATGATTCCACATGTCCATAAAACATCCTGTTCCTTGAATTTTGCTCTGCTGACCTTACATGAATAGATATTAACTATCAAAGCAAACTACTTTTTCAGTGGTCTGAAGGTAAAATGTTATATACTTCATACTCATGCTACACCCTTTACTTTTGAATGAATTAACTAGTCTTCCAATCAATCCTTAGTAAAGCATCACAAAATCCTACCTGTTAGACATGTACATTAGTAGGAGAAGGGAACCTAATTAATTAATGGTTGTTGGCTAATGCTTTGACATTTGCAGAGGCTGGGCCACAGCTGCATGAAACTCTAAAATAAAATTAGGAAAGTAATCAAGAAGACTTGATGAAAAAGGAACCAATTAGATCCAAGAAACAATGCATTTCTTCTTAAACATTCTAAGATTTCAAATAACATTTACAGTCTGCATTTCATGGAAACTTAGACCATTCTACCCACCAGCCACTAAACAGTACCAGTTCACAAATTCAGACTCATAAGATTGACAAAATACTTCCGTGTACAATAGATTGCTTAGGCATCTTGTAGAATCATGCTTAAAAGACAGAAGATTTAAACTCTACTTTATGATATATCCACTTTTTAAAATTAAAGTTTTATTTTCAAGAACAGCCAGCAATTATTATATAGAGAGAAATATGCCACTGATATTTAAAACTTCTGTAGACCCTGGTGTTAGACTACTGAAATTCAAGTTCTAAATTTGTACTTACTCCTTATACCTCAATTTCAACCCCAGAAAAAATAAAGATACTAACAATAGCTATTTTATGGGGTTATTGTGAAGATTAAATGAGTTAATCTATATGAAGCTCTTTAAGACTTAGAAAATCGAGTCCGAGGAGTGTTAACTATAATTGCTATTCTCTTTCTCCCTCTGCCTTTCCCCCTCCCCTCCTTCTCTCTTCATTTTTCCCTTCACCTTAAGAAATGCTATTAAATTGCTTTATAGACACCTCATTTCTCTATAATGCAATTGCAAACTGGCCCAGCAATGACTGAGATACAATCACTAAACAGATGCCTTTGACAGAGATGGAGTAGCTGACAAGTTGCTAAACACAATGTTAAATTGTTTGTTATTGTTGAGGAGTAGGAAGTTTCTCTTTTAAAAGACTCCCAAGTTTAAAGCCAACATGATTAATATTCAGAGCAGACAGACTGGTTTATATAGCCAGAAACACTGAGGTCAGCCTGGATAATGGGAGTGTGTGTTCATTCCTGAGCCTGTGGTGACACATACTTACATCCCCTCAGAGTCTGGACACCTCAGGCTTGTCAAAGAAAGGTGTGTCCACAAGGCTGTAAAGATGTGAACCTTACAAATGAGCATCATGTAGTCATAAGCATCCGGATGAGTCACAGCCTATTTTATGGGTGTAGCTCATCTTCAAAGAAAGATTGAATTGACCATAAACATCAGACCATAGAACATAAGCTTTTCCAAAGGCTCCTCATAAAAACCACAATAAAAATAAATATAGCTATAGCCTAAAATTCAAAGTCTCACACAGATTTATTGAGAATGATATGCATCATTGCTCATCTTTTTTTGAACAGTGTGTACCACAGAACTAAATTTATTTCTAAAATGTTGATAAGCTATTTATGCCGATATACATGGTCAGCTGTAGAAGATAACCACTGCAGAGCATGGGACACGGAGAAGTGTTTTAAATCTGCATTTTTACCGTTTTCTGATTTCCATTTGACTATCAAGGGAGTCTTATACACTAGTTCATAGACTCTTAATATATGATCTGACATAGTTTTTTAATAATGTCATTGCTTAAAATGACCAAAATATGAAATTATTTCTAGATAGAAACAAAAATATCCAAAGTTCAACTACATATTGCTTCATGTCTGGTACCTCTAAAACTGTTTTCATTTGTTTTCTGACCCTGGCGATTGACCCTACTGTCTCATGCTCTACCACTGAGATATATATCCCCAATCCTTTTTTTACTTATAGACTTATTTATTTTTATTTTCTGTGTATGAATGTTTTGCCTGCATGTATGTATGTACATATGTATGCCACGTGTGTGTCTGGTGCTTGCAGAGACCAGAAGAGAGCATTAGATCCCCTAGAACTAGAGTTACAGGTGGTTGTGATCAATCATATGGGTGCTGGGAACTAAACCCAGGTCCTCTGCAATGCAGCAAGTGATGTTAATCACTGAGCTTTTTCTCCAGCCCTGTCTTTTTACTTCTTATTTTGAGACAAGGTCTCACTAAGTTGTCCAGGCTGGCTTTGAACTCACTCTGTGATGTAAAGGACTGTCCTCAGAGACAGACAAATGCCATCTTCCTATCCAGCCACAACTCCCAATTGGGCTTTAATTGCATGTTGCCTGGGGGAAGGGCAGAGTATATAGGCTGGGGAAGACTAAGAGAGGGTCTCTAGTCATATTATGTGGCTATGGGGAAGGCATCATCCATGCTTGGGTGCAGACTTTCCAGTGCAGGCTTAGGGGGGTGAGCACCCACACTGCTGCTGTAAATAACCCCTCACCCACTGTTCTGTAAGCCCAGTAAATGCATTGATTTCCCAGGGTACATTTTGGTGGAACGGTACCTTGGTTTGTAGTTGGGACCAAGGGAGGAGAGCCATGGATGTTGTTTACACACACCCCCAAGGAATTTTAACAACATTTTGTAGCCTAGGTAGGCCTTGTGATCCTCTTGCTGAAGCCTCCCAGTAGCTAGGATTATAGGTCTCTAGCACTAGACAAGCTCTATCCTATATTTTTAAAACTTAGACATGAAAACCAATTTTCTGTTTCCTTCCCTTCCTCTTTTATTCTTTCTCTTCTTTTGTTCTTTTCTTTTTTCTTTCATTTCTCTTTTTTTCTTTTTGATTTTGGTCAAGGTCTTACTATGTTACCCAGACAGGTCTCAAACTCTGGATCCTCCTGCATCAGATCCCTGAATGCTGGGATTATGATGTCTGCCTTCATGCTCAGCATGAAGACAAATTTTTCATACAAAATATGTTACGTGTTTGCTGCTGCTCAGTAAAATATGAAACCAATTAATGATTTCAGCATATATATATATCACTTTCCCAGCACCATTTAGGTTTTGTCCGAAACTTAGAACAAGCAAAGGAAGCAATCTGCACCCTAAGAGCCTGCATTCAGAGGGAAGATTATAATATGTGCAAATAACATCAAGCACCATAAAGCAGGAAATAACTTACTTCGCTTTTTGGTAGAAATAAGCTATTATTCGGGATCAAAGAAAAAGAACAAGAACAAATCTGACAAAATTATATGGAAAAAATTTTGAACTGAACCTTAATAGGTTCATAGAAACCAAAGGAAATGTGCTCAATGAATAACGTCTCCAAGTATGGGACGCCAGTGTGTTAACTGAAACTGGGCTAAAACAATAACATCGTGAAAGATAACTAAACAACAATAACAATTCAATTCTTAGAAAAACATTCAGGTTTCCTTGACAAAAATTGAAACACCAGTTTGGGGTAATTCAGGATTTCAGACTTGGGTAACTGGGAAGAAATCCTTATCAAAGTAGCAAACAAAAACAATCAAAAAAAAAGTTCAAAAGCAAGGGAAGTGGTTAAAGTGGGTGTGGTGGCACATACCTGTAAACTTAACACTTTGGAAGCTGGCTCAGAGGGATCTTCAGTTCTACAACAACCTGGACCACATAGTGAATATGAGGCCATCCAAGACAACATAGTGAAACCCTACTCAAAAGAAAGAAAACAAAAAAAGAAGGAGAAAGAGAAAGAAAGGTTTTACTTAAGAGATTCTATAGTTGAATTAAGAGAGAGCTGTATCTTTATTGATGTCTGGTACACGGGAGATGCTGTATTGAAGAGCAGGATTTGGGAGAATCTTGTGGGAGTTGTAGCATCTCAATTATAATATCACTGAAATTGTCCTTTAGCAGCTTGATCAATAAGGTCTAATGTCTTCTCTCTGTCCTCTGCCACCAGCACAAAACAAAAGTATCTTTTTTATGAGCTGTATCCTACCCTTCTGAAATTGTTATCCCATTTTCTACATCCACATTGTTCAGTGCTAATAGGGTCATGATAAATTCACTTCCAGTGACCAGAGTCCATTAGCGTCATGTACTAGTATGCCAGATCTGACTTTTTCTATGATGTCAGGCATGCAGCTATAGGCAGAAAGCATGAGTGAAACATCATATTTTACATACAGTATTATTCCATATAAATGCACTGAAGCATAAGAAAGTGCCAATGTTTTTTTATATTTTCTTTATTCTCACTATCTGGGACCTAACAGTTATGTTAAAGCCACTTTAGCACCTCTATTATTAAAATCTAGAATTTGTATCATAAACAATAAATAGAGTATTCTTTAAAATTATTTTGTATTTTCCTATTTAGGTCAAATTATTTGAACCTTTATTATTTATCCATAAAAAACAGATAAACAAAAGCAAAAGTGGGAGATTGATGAATGAGTAACAGGGAGTGAGGGGAAGGAAGAGTGTTACATGCATAAACCATAGGGAAAGCTTTTGGCAAATAGCACTTCCCTGTGTTTTATCCTGGACCATTTAGATGTCTGGGTTGGAAGGATACCTGGTCAGGGGGTTGTTTATTTTTATTTGGGTTTGATTTTTCAGTCTTGGGGTATTTTGGAGGCAAGGTTTCCAGCCTGCTGTGTAGCCTGAGGATGTCTTAAACTTCTGATCTTCCTGCCTCCAATTCCCTAGGCCTGGGACTATAACCATGTCCCAATATACCTGGTTCATGCAGTGCTGTAGATCAAACCCAGGGTTTTGTACATGCCACACAAATACTCTGCCAACTGAGCTACACCCCCAGCCCCTTAGAGATATTTTTTAAGGAAGGATTACAGGTAAGCCAGATGCAGTTCTCTTGATGGAATGTCTTTCTTGACTTACTATGTTCCCACGTGGGGGAAGAAATTAAGGCCGTGTATTTGAGTATTTTTAAAAGATAACATTCAAACATTAACAGACCCTGGTTACTAAGATTAACCACTCTTTCTTCTAAAGAATATCTGAAAGTTTATTGGAAGGCCATAGAAATGGCAATGGAACCCTAAGACCATCTTTACCATGTAGAGCTGACTCTTTCATTATACATGGATAAAGGAGCCATCTTTGTCTCTTAGCGTCACTAGGCCTTTCTCCTTCCTGTTGAGCTCCATGCTCTTAAACTCATGTCCAGTCCTATTGCTCTATAATTCCATGCAAATTCTCAGGAAATTCCATGTCAAACAGCTTTGCGATGGAAGACTCCTAGTTCAGTTTATAGCCAAGATTACATTCAGCAATTTTATGGGAATGTGAAATATTATTTATGGTTGATGGTAGCTCCTTAAACCTAGAGAAGCCACCTTCCAAAGTATTTATTCAACACTTGATCCATTCATGTACAAAGCACAATTGATGAAAACAAAGTGAATACTAATTTTTCAGAGTTTAAAAAAAAATGAAGATGCTAGGTGTGGTAGTGCATGCCTTTAATCCCAGCACTTGGGAGGCAGAGGCAGGAGGATCTCTGTGAGTTCAAGGCCAGCCTGGTCTACATAGTAAGTTCCAGGACAGCTGGGGCTAAAAGGAGACCCTGTCTCAAAAAGACCAAAAAAAAATGAAGATAAGAAAGTCTACAAAGGGCAATTTTGCCCAACAGTAGATTCCTATATAACCCTACATGAAACTTATTTCTATGTATTTCAGTTTTATCTTCGATTTGTCAATATGCTTTGGTGTTAATAGCCAGATTACTAACAATCACTTCCAGGTTTCCAAGCTATTTGTTTGTACTTAGGAAAGAAAGAAACTGGTAACATATGTAGTATTCAACTTCTACAAGATTTTTCAGAGCTAAAAATATTTTGTAACCATTAAATAAGTGCCTTTTCCTCCCATCTATTTATATACTGTTGAAAAAAACTCTAAGAATGGTGGCTGATAATGATTCGTACAAGTGTTTGTTGATTGGTCTTATTCCCTGGAAAACCAGCTTTCAGGTTAGAACACTGAAATGTATTCTGACCTGTGTCATATGAAACAAACACTGGAAATGTACTATATTTCCCTGTCATCGATAATTCCAGATGGCCAGGGTCCAGTATCAAGCTTTGATCATCATTTCTGATGTCTTTAGAACCTGCTGGGTGGCAGTTCAGCCTGTGGAAATGGCAGAGAGTCAGAGGAGGAGGGGAAGACCTGTGTCAGGAGCAGTCCAAATCCTGTCCACACAGGTAACCACACTGGGAAGGTGTCTTGCCAGCCCAGAGAGTTGCCCTGCTTATACCTGGTGTGGTCAGTTTCTCAGGCTGTGTTCCAAGTGCAAGGGCATGCTGCCCCAGGTTGCAGTTTCTCCCTGCTACATTTTCCTGGGATATTGGCAGCACTTCTTCAGCAGAACAGGCAGAAAGGCCACAAACATCATTCCTCCTCTCCAGTTTATTGCTAAAAGCAGAGTCTCTTTCCTCCTCCACACACCTCACTTTGCACATTTTTTACAACTGGTTTCTGCTCCCTCAATGGAACCTTTCAAATTCTAAGACACCCTCATCTATCCACATCTAAGTTAGGGTGGAGTGTCTTTAAATGATGAGCATTCCTACACTAAATTATCATTTCATATTAAGTAAGCACTGATAAAGCAGAGTGCACATTCAGGTTGGAGACCGTGTCTGAGGAGGACAAGCTTGCTCCAGCCCAGCCCGGATGATGATAAACTCTAGAATCTGGAAAACAACTCAGCTGAAATTTATATACAGAGTGTAATGTGAGGCTTTGCTAAAAGCAAAGCTGCCCTTGGAAAAAAAGATAGACGGTTTTAAACAAGGCTAATTTAAAAACCTGAATCAAAGATAAATCAACTCTCTGAACTTGGAGGAAGAACCTCCAAAGCAGAGGGCCATGCAGCCCACCCAGCCAAGGAGGCTCCCTTCCTGCCTGCCAGGAACACAGGGCTCCTCCATGAGCTCGCTCTAGATGGGGGAAAGGCAGACTTGGGCCTGTGAAAAGGACATTAATCACATTTGGTTCCTTGTACCTGAGAAAAAATAACTATCTATGGGATCTGATCTTTGTGTGTGTGTGTGTGTTTCAAACTGGAGAAAGCTTTTATGATGTCTCTTGATGAAATATAACCACCCTCTCATTTTAAGCAGCCTCTAAATTCTCAAATGTGTGTAAATGGAAAACATGCTGTGGGTCTTTCTTCCACTGAGCAGCAAGGAATAAATCAGAACTCCCCCTTCCTCCCCACCCCCACCCTGTCTCTCCCCTGATACCTCACAGATGTGCAGAGTTAGAGGGAAGAGCAGAAATGCTTTGCGAAATTAATATGTAGAAACTACTTGTTTACCATAAATGCCTAGCCGGGGGCTTTCTCTACAGTGGCCTGTCAAGATATTAAGCTGAGTTCTTGCCTTCTGTCTACCAAAAAGTCTTCCTTCATTTCTGTCTGAAAGGAGGGTCTCCAGTCCCCCATATTCAAGAGAGGCAGTGGGTGGTAGCTTGATCTTCACATCAGAAGTAAAGAGGACTAGGATTTAATGGTAAACAAAACATTCCATCCATGATATATAAAATGTATAAATCACTTTAGAATCCTGCTGGGTTCAAAATCCTAAATAAATACCCTTCATTAGTATAATTGATATTAAACTGGATGCTGGAGATCCAATAGATAAATACAGATGCTAGAACTTGCCTTGGAGTTCATTCATATCTAAAAATATGTAGAAGATAGACCACAGAGCTCATGAAAGGCTTTTAACTGATTTTAATAGCAGTCATTACATTAGAAAATGAGACTTCCTCTTGTAACAGAGATGAACTGGGAAGAAACAAAGGAGGAGAGGTAACTAGTGCAGTGCCCCAGTGCCCTGCCAGAATTACTGCTCATCACTCTTGCTTTCAGCAGTTAGCTGGCTCCTTTTGTCAAAGACTACCACCATCTAATGAAACAATTAGGGCTTGACAGTTTAAATATGCTATTTTATTCTTTTCAAGTCAAAGTGCCAGCCACTAGACAAACTATACCCACCACCTTCCTATCCGCACAGCCATTGTTATCCCAGATAGAATGCCCTAAAAATAAAATCCATTTTGTATGTGAAGCTTCATCAAGTCAGGTCATGTCTGCTCCTTAGGGCAGACTGCAGTGTACTAATTTCATTATGCTATTTTTAAATGTGGCCTCCTTGGATCTTTAAGTGTGTCCTACATAGCTCAACAAGGCCCCAAGTTAATATTCAGGGCTTTCTTGCTAATCACCTCAGCCCACCCTGCCCTCATGCCAAACCTCAGCCATGTCTCTAGGCCTGTATGGTTACAAGAAATAGGCTCACTAATGATCGGTATGCTCACACTTAGGTGAGAACCATCTACTGAGCATTGTCCAATGCATGAGCTGCTGGAACATCAAACTAGAGTTATTTCTGGAATTCATTATTAAAGTTACTCCAGCTTTCTAAATAAAAATAAACTCAAGAAAAAGAGAAAGAAAGAAAGAAAGAAAGAAAGAAAGAAAGAAAGAAAGAAAGAAAGAAAGAAAGAAAGAAAGAGAAAGAAAGAAAGAAAGAGAGAAAATAGTTTTCTGAATTTATTATTCAGGGTTCTCTACTGAACCAGAAACTGTAGAATGAATGAATGTGTGTGTGTGTGTGTGTGCGTGTGTGTGTGTGTGTACAATATACATCCCCATATATATATATATGGGAGATTTACTAGATTATATGATACTGAAGCCAACAATGGCCATCTACATGTTGGAGAAGGTGAGATAGTAATGAAAGCGTGGAGGATTCCTAGAGAGTCATGTTGGAAAGGCTGAAGAAACTGGGTTCTGAAGTGAGGGACGAATAGTGGCAGCGATAGGGTAGATGCACTCAGTAGCAGGGAGAAAAGGAAAGCAAGCAAAAAAGTAACAGCTTTTCCCTTAAACCTCCCTAAATCTGGCCTACCACTGGAAGGTGTCTTCCCCACTCAGGAATCCTTCAGAGAAATAGCCTTTCCACCCTGCCCAGAGACAAGTCTCTTCGTTGATTCCAGATCCAATCAAGTTGACAGCTAAGATGAACCATCACACTAAGGTAGTATCAAAAGCTGTTTTTGAGTCTCTGTACCTATTTCTGCTTTGTCACTTGTATAAGTCATACTTTTTTAGTGTAAAGTGAACACAGATCTATAGACGCCTGAAAATTGAAGGAAAGCATATCATAAATTACTCTTCTAGTCATGACTAATAGAAACCAACTCGAACCTGATATGCAATGTGGATGCACAGAAGTTCTCTCCTTACCTGGTTTCACTTTCCACAATTTCAGTCACTGTAAAATGTTCAGTGACAGATTCCAGAAGTAAACAATTCACAAGACTTGAGTTGTTCTGCATTCTGAATATCATGATAAAATCTGTTTCCAAACTGCTTTATGCCACTCACAGACATGAATCCTCTCTTTGTCCAGTGAATCCATGTTGTATAGACTATCCACTCCTTGACTGTCTAGTAACCATCTGGGTTATCAGTACTTGCCTTCAAGTAATCCTTATATTACTTAAAGCACAATGACCCCGAGACACAAGAGTACTGATGCAAAGGAGGGACCCGACATAAAACATGGAAAACAGATTAGATTACTGGTACCATGCAGCAATGCTGATGGGTATGTAGGAAAGAGAACATAGCAGTGCAGGGTGGAGTGCTGCCTCTGACTTTGGTCATCCACTATAGGTCTTCTTCCCCCAAGATTTAGAAATCATCAGCCAGTATGAGGGAATAATAAGGAAATCATTCCAAATAAAGGGAGGAAAAAAAAAAAAAAAAAACCTATGGCACTGGAGGAAAGAACCTGTAAACTGAGATTCTTATTTCACACTTACACTTTGTATCTGCTGTCCACCTACCTTCTCGTCTTCATTACCTGACAAAATTGGTTGTTTTACTGGATATGCTAGCGCTTTAAAAGTTTTGATTTTCTTGAGGCTGGAGAGATGGCTCAGCAGTTAAGACCACTGGTTGTTCTTGCAGAAGATCCAGGTTCGAATCCCAGCACCCACATGGAAGCTAACAATTGTCCATAACTCCAGTTCCAGGGGATCTGACAATCTCTTCTGTCCTCCGCTGGCATTGCATGACACGGGTGCACTTACTTACATGCAGGCAATACACGCATACATGCAAAATAAAAATAATAAATAATAAATATTTTTCAAAAGTTTTGATTTTCTTTTTCTTCTACTTCTTCATTTATTCACTTTGGCCTTCAACATTTTGGTAATGATGCTTGTGGGTGTTGACTTTTTTTGTGTTTCTCCTATACGGAGACAATTGAATCATTTGGATGTGTATATTAATATTTACAGTCAAATTTGGAAATTTTAGCCATGAACCCTTTATTACTCCCTCTTTCTCTTCTACTTTGAGATTCACTATTAGCCTGTTTTCCAGAGTCATTGGTGCCCACATTTCTCTTAGAGATTGTTTTGTTTGATTTTAAGTACTTGTTCTCCTTTCAGGTGGCTTGTACTCATTGTTGGTCTAACTTCAAGTTGCTGTTTCTTTCTTTTCCAGGGAATTTTGAGTCTCTCTTGTGAATTTCTCATTTTTGTTGTAGTACTTTTTAAAATATTTATTATTATTATTATTATTATTATTATATTATTATTGTTTGTATGTGTGCCCATGTGTGTGCATACCACATGTGTGCAGGCACCTGTGAAGGCCAGAAGAGAGTATTGGATACCTTGGAGCTGGAGTTACAGGCAGTTGTGAGCCACGTGACATCTGTGCTAGGAATGGAACTCATCTCTGGAGGAGCAGCTAGTGCTCTTAACTACTAAGCCATCTCTGCAGCCCCAGTTGTAGTCATTTTTAACTTAAGAATTTCCATTTGTTTATTTTTAAATTTCTGCTCTTTGTTAATATTCTCTCTTTAACAAAATATTGTCATCATGTTTTCTTTAATTCATTAGACATGGTTTCCCTTCATTCTCTGAACATATTTTTAATAGATGCTATGAAGTCTGTGTCTGTTAATCCTATCATTATGATTCCTCAAAGACAGTTTCTACTGTCTGCTATTTTTTTTCTAACATGTTTCCCATTTTTCTTCTGTGCACGTCTCATGATTTTTTTTTTAATTGAAGCTCATATAGATGACATATTAAACAACTCTGGGTACTCATGTCTTTCAGGAAGTCTGTGCTGTTCTTGATCATTTATTTTGTTAGTGACTAATTCTTCAAGGCTTATTTCACCTTTAGTACACAGCCTCTGATATTTCTGCTCAAGTCACTTTGACCTGCCTTTTTCTTTTCTTTTTTGCCTAGTGTTCTAGGGGTTGCCTCTGCTTCAGCATAAGCTACTTATGAGTCAATGTCTGTGTACAGTTCCTGTAGTCTGTTAGATTTGTACTCTTCATGCTGAATGAGGCAGGGGGCTTGAGAACTGCTATTGCAATTCAGATCGACAAGGTTTTTGTACCATGATCAGACAGGAATGAATAGTTGTAAATTTCCTTCTCTACTTCTGCAAATACACCACCCTGGGCATGCACAGTCTTCCTGACTGTAAGAGACATGTAACATCAGCCCTGTTTTTGTGGGTGTGGCCTTTGGGCCAGAGCAGCTTACTGTTCAGCCAATATTTGGTGCTTGTGCCAGTAAGAGCTTTCCATGGGTTGATTGACCTGTTTATAGATTAAATGATTTCAAGTCTTCCACAAGTCTTGTTCTGACTGCTTCTTATAACTACCCAGCACATGGCTCAGTCTTTCTGACCCACAGAGTTGAGTGTGCTTCCAAGAGGGTTATTCTTGGCTATCTCTTTCCATAGTTCCTTCTGTTAAACTACTGGCTGTTGTGATGTACTTGTTGCTACTAGTATCAATGGAGATACAGTCATCCTCTTAATTGGCCTCCACAAAAATCTCCACTGTTTCTGAAACTCTTAGACCTGGACTTCTCCAACCTCTGTTCCAAATAATCCATTCCAGCAGAGTTGTTTCTGCACCACTGCACAGCAGCTGGAAGGAAGGACAGTGTTCAGCCTCTCTTGAAGTAACATCCTGGCTCCATGTGTGGACTGGCCACTGGGTTAGAAGGTGCTAGCCCTTAGTCTACACTTGCCTCTCCCAGCATGCAACCTTCACACAGTTGAGACATGTACCTCGGGGCCCCAATCTCCTCAGACTGTCTAGGACAGAGCTTCTTCCCTCGGGATAGGGGCTGGTGAGAAATGGGATCCTTGGTCCCTTCGGTCACATTTTCCTGAACAGAACTTTTGCTTTATAGTTAGGAGATGAAAAACAGGATGTAGCCAGTAAGTCTCAAGATAAAAACTCAGGCCTGTATTGGGAGCTCAGGGAAGAGGAAGGTTCTCTCCTCTGTACTGTTCCTCTCTCTCCTTGGCTACACATGCCCAGAGTAGAACTCTCAGAAAAGAGCTTCCAGACAGAACTTGCCATGGGAGTAGAGGGCGAAATTCAAATGCCACAGAGGCTGGCTATTCTTACTGATCAATAGATTTTCTTGGATGATTATTCCTCACCCATTTCCTATCCCCCATCCCTGCATGCCTTTTGTATGATCTTATGACAATTTCCAGAAATTTTTAATGCTTTCAGAAATAATTTTATCAGCTAAATGGCTGCTTTACTAAGTGTTTTTTACTCCCCACCCCCACCCCACTCTGGAAACTCCTCCGCGCTCACATTTAACCTCCATTGCTGTAAGTTACAAATCCTTGAGTCACAAGCCATTCAAGAGCTTAAGGAGTTATCTAGTCTATTCCTTCTGCCTTTGGGCAGGATAATACCTTAGTCAGCCCAGATAGATGAAAATCTATACTGGTTTTGAAAACCTCCAGAGAAAAAAACATTTCACAGCCTTCCTTAATAACCTAAATCAGGTCTTAACAACTCTCAGTGCCAGGAATTTTTTTCCTTATGTGTAACCTAAAGCCCATGTGCTACAGTTTAAAGGCCCTTTCTCATCATCCGCCCTAGAAGAGATAGAGAACAGCTGGTCACCATACAGCACACTTCCTCTCTGGGAAGAACCAGCAATCACCTCTTTTAAATTTTCTTTTAAATCCTCCTTTGGTCTTGTCATTGGAACAAATAAGCTTAATATTCCCTCATACTATTTTTCGGTCCCCAAATAACCTTTGTGCTCTCTTCTGAAATCTTTTCACCCTTGCCTTTACCCACTAAATGTTGAAATATTTCTCTAAGTTAGATCTTAGCACTGTGTACCTGATTCTCTTATAGTGCTGGTTAAATATGCAGATTCCAGTGCGCCATCCTGGACTCAGAGACTCATAATCACCATTATGGATCTGGACATCTGAACACTTAACAAATTCTCCAGGTGGCTCTGGTGCTGCACTGTGTAAGGTCCTCCTGGAAAGAGCTGAGCTACCTCTCAGAGAATAAGGGATTGCAAATCTTACTTGCACAGTAAAATCACATGGAAGCTTTTAAGAGTTCCGATGCTCAGGCTGCACCCCAATCCAATTAAACCAGACTCTCTGAGGTGGCATGCGGGTCAGTCGTCTTTTTAAAGTTTTCTGCTTTGAGTCAAGTGAAGTCAGGAGAATCTGTCAGTTCTTCAAAGGAAGGTTGATATTGCCCCAGTGCTTACTAGCACAAAGACTAACATGGAGATTCTCTCTTCTCAGTGTTAGGTGACCAGTTAGGGCTAAGTCTTATTTTTAGATCCATGTTCATCAGATGGCCTATCCTCTTTTATCTATATCCTGAGCTATCCTAGAGATGAAACGACCTTGTTGTGGTTTAAATGAAGAGTGTCCCCCATGGGCTCAAGTATTTGGTCAGATGGTAGCTGACCATGCAGGAAGAAGTATTTCACTGGGCATGGGCTTTAAGAGTTCCTAGCCTCCCCACTTCCAGTTTGCTTTCTCTCTGCTTCTTTCCTATGTTTGAAGATGAGTGCACTCAACTTTCTGCTCTAGCCACCTCTTGTTCCAAGATAGGCTTATGCCTCTGGGAACAGTGAGAGGCATAAACTCTCACTGGAATAAACTCTTCCTTCTATTAGTTGCTTCGGTCATGGTGTTTTATCACAGCAACAGAAAAGTGACCTTCTCCACAATAAGAATCAATATTTTTATTGCTGCTTGCTTTGAAAAACAGTTGACTTGAGGAGGAGGGGGAAGAGGAGGAGGAGGAGGAGGAGGTGGGGAAGAGAGGGAGGAAGTCAGGAGGAAAAGGAAGAGAAAGAGGGGAGGAAGCAGGAGCAGAAAAGGAAAAGAGAAATAGGAGGAGGAGGAGGAGGAGGGGGAGGAGGAAGAGGAAGAGAATTCTGGTTTGGAAGTATGTAAGACCAGAGATGCTGCATGACCCCTGTATGAAGGTTTCTGAGAGGCATCATGAAGACCAGAAATATGAGTGATAAGTGCTAAAAATCTTTGGATTGAATGATGTCAAGATTCTTTCATGTACTACTCCATGCATATTTCCTCTATTCTAACTCTTGTCCCATTATCCCACTGGTGGATAACCTGCAAGTTCTTCTGGCACCACCCAACAGATACACGTTATGCTCATTAATATATATCACTTATCCTCTGAGGCTTCCTGATCAAAAACACAAAGAATAAGCAGACCACAAAGTCTTCACAAATGGGAAACCCCAGAGCATGAAGAGATGAGAATCTATGAAGCAAACTCAGCTAGTGAAAGGTAAGAATAATAGATTCATTTCTCACTTCCATACTTTCCAAAAGACTGTGACACATCTTAGAAGCTTTTAAAGGATGGTTCAGAGGTATTCAGCTGTTTGTTGTATTTGGTGTTGGCCAACTCAGCACTCTTTCCTTGCTTATTCTCTCTTCCTCCCTGCCTCACTGCCTCACCTTCATTTACAGTCCCAGGAATCACACAATAAAATACTCGAACAAAGCAGAAGACACTCAGGGCACATCATTCATCTTTGTGTTCTTACGATAGCTGCGCTCAGTGCAAATGGCCCCAAAATATAGACTGACTTGAACATGGGGGAGAAAACTGGACAGAGGAAGGATTGCACCAAAACCGTCCATGAAGAAAGAATTTTTTTGTAAGAGAACAAACAAAAATTTGTGATTTATAATTCCCATTTTTTTGCTGCGGCATCACAGGCAATTGTGTTTTAATCTTATAAAACAAAATTCTGGTTGCATATAAACCTTATGAGACCCAAATGAAAAACAAAAACACATATGACGGTGTTCTAGAAATTATAACATTGAAATGGTAAGTTATAATTTCAGCATCTTAGGTTTACAAAGTAGCTTTCAGAATTTTTTTAATGTATTTTTGTTTGCTTATTCATGTATGTACTCACATGATGTTTGTGGAGGGAGGAATGCATACCGTACATGTAGAGGTCAGAAGGCAACTTTGTGGCATCAGTTCTCACCTTCCAACTTCACCTGGATCCTGAGGACTGAATTCAGATTGCCAGTCTTGTGCCAGAAGCACCTTTTCCATCTTGCTAACCCATATAGTGATTGGGTTTCATTGTTGTTGTTCGTTTGTTGTTTGTTTTTTTTACAGTGCTGGGGATCAAAACTAAGGCCTTATGCATGCTAAGAAAGCACTCTACTGTTGATCTACAGCCCCAGTATAGACTTTTTTTTTTTTTACTTCAGATTTTGAGGTAGTTCTCTATATTTTAAAAATTAAGATGTTTTTAAAATTTGGGAATGATTATAAAAGAACAAGATAATCATAATCACACTTATGGTTTAAGGAAGATAGACGAAATGTGGATAAAAAAATGCCATGTCATGAAAGTTTTTTTTTAACCTTCTTTTGTGAAACTGTAATCATAATGAGGTTAAGTACTTAAAGTACATAATTAAAGTAGTTAATGGCTCAAGTACTTAAATGACCAGAACTGAATCTCTGTAGTCATACCAGTTAGCATGGTATTTGCCCTAGTTTGCACTTACTACATGTCTGAGTAAATAAATAGATTGAGTAATTATACTATGATTTTTATTGGCTCTTCTAAATATTTTTCACAATCAGGGAATTGTACTAAGTACCCACAGTCAAGGGATGGAAACAGTGTTGAGTAAAAGTGAACAGAAGGCAGCTCGTAATGGTTGAAACCTCTATTACTTTTTCCAAAAGCTTGGGGCCCATATGCTTGCTATCCTTAGAGATGACTCTAAATAGCAGATAGACCTGACAGTGAACAGCTCGGGATCTTATGAAGAAATGTACTTCCCTTTCAAACTCAAATGTTGAAATCTCTCTCCTAAACCTGTGTAGCCTCTCTTCCTCTTTCTTTCTCTCTCCCTCTGTCTCCTCAAACAGCAAAGTTAGATGTCAGAGCCATTGACAAATTGCACAAGTCACAAAATGTGTTTATTTTAATTATAATTATTTTAATTAATTTATTTTTATAGTTACTACTTTTATAGTT